>NW_026731548.1:0-262500 GCF_028476545.2 Physella acuta
CGCTCTCATTTTCCACGCCTCATTTCACGCCTTCATGTTCCACGCTCATGTTCCACGCCTCATGTTCCACGCCTCATGTTCCACGCCTCATGTTCCACGCCTCATGTTCCATTCCACGCCCTCATGTTCCACGCCTCATGTTCCACGCCTCATGTTCCACGCCTCATGTTTCCACGCCTCATGTTCCACGCCTCATGTTCCACGCCTCATGTTCCACGCCTCATGTTCCACGCCTCATGTTCCACGCCTCATGTTCCACGCCTCATGTTCCACGCCTCATGTTCCACGCCTCATGTTCCACGCCTCATGTTCCACGCCTCATGTTCGGTCACGCCTCATGTTCCACGCCTCATGTTCCACGCCTCATGTTCCACGCCTCATGTTCCACGCCTCATGTTTCCACGCCTCATGTTCCACGCCTCATGTTCCACGCCTCATGTTCCACGCCTCATGTTCCACGCCTCATGTTCCACGCCTCATGTTCCACGCCTCATGTTCCGCCTCATGTTCACGGCCTCATGTTCCACGCCTCATGTTCCTTCCACGCCTCATGTTCCACGCCTCATGTTCCACGCCTCATGTTCCACGCCTCATGTTCCACGCCTCATGTTCCACGCCTCATGTTCCACGCCTCATGTTCCACGCCCTCATGTTCCACGCCTCATGTTCCACGCCTCATGTTCCACGCCTCATGTTCCACGCCTCATGTTCCACGCCTCATGTTCCACGCCTCATGTTCCACGCCTCATGTTCCACGCCTCATGTTCCACGCCTCATGTTCCACGCCTCATGTTCCACGCCTCATGTTCCACGCCTCATGTTCCACGCCTCATGTTCCACGCCTCATGTTCCACGCCTCATGTTCCACGCCCATGTTCCACGCCTCATGTTCCACGCCTCATGTTCCACGCCTCATGTTCCACGCCTCATGTTCCACGCCTCATGTTCCACGCCTCATGTTCCACGCCTCATGTTCCACGCCTCATGTTCCACGCCTCATGTTCCACGCCTCATGTTCCACGCCTCATGTTCCACGCCTCATGTTCCACGCCTCATGTTCCACGCCTCATGTTCCACGCCTCATGTTCCACGCCTCATGTTCCACGCCTCATGTTCCACGCCTCATGTTCCACGCCTCATGTTCCACGCCTCATGTTCCACGCCTCATGTTCCACGCTCTTCACGCCTCATGTTCCACGCCTCATGTTCCACGCCTCATGTTCCACGCCTCATGTTCCACGCCTCATGTTCCACGCCTCATGTTCCACGCCTCATGTTCCACGCCTCATGTTCCACGCCTCATGTCCACGCCTCATGGCAGGACGATAGGTGGATGGAAAGCTGGAAGCCTTACACAAGTTAGTACCCTTTTTAAATATTGTCAGAATTTTCAATTTTAGGTTCCTTGCTACAGTGACAATTTATTTTGTAAACATATTTTAATTTTTAAAAATATTCCTCAATTTACAGGCAAAGATGAACCTTCTCCAGAGGTATTATAAGAAGGCAGTTGCCAGTAAATGTGCAGATGTAGAAGAACTGAGGAAAAAAATCTTCATGAGCTTCTACCATGCAGCTTCCTCTGACGAAGTGCCCAACCACGATGACTGTCCCACAGGAGTTGAGTCTTGGTGCTTTTGGCAGAGAGCCATGGCTCTCAAGCAAACACCCCCTTCACATACAGGTAAAAGCAGCTGCTTTCTGTCAGAGTTTGTGCTGGCTGAGAAGGTAAAGTCCATATATGAGAGGCCCATCTCTGACAGTTTGCTTGAACGCTGCTTATCTGGCATGGTAATATGTTGTTTATGTTTACTGTGTAAATATACACGCAAGCTACGCACTTACTGATTTTTGTCGTGTCTGATCATCGTGTTGATGGGTCCTCTAGAAGAAGGGTCCTTTAGCTGATGGGTCCTCTAGCGGAAGGGTCCTTTAGCTGATGGGTCCTTTAGCTGATGGGTCCTCTAGCTGATGGGTCCTCTAGCTGATGGGTCCTCTAGCTGATGGGTCCTCTAGCTAATGGTTCCTCTAGTTGAACGGTCTTTTATTAATGGAGCCTTGTTAATGTTTCCTCATGTTTTTGGGTTTTTTTTCTTGCTGGGTCCTGGTGATTACATAGAGAAGATGTTAAGAAATAAAGTCCATGCTTATTCCAGGAACAAATCATAATCTAAAAACACAATCCACACACAGAAACCACACAATTTTACACAATTTAATTTGTGTATTAAAGAAGACTATTTATTTCTAATTAATCATTCATTTAACTGGAACGATTTCCAATTTTTTCCTTGGTGTCACCCCACAAAATGGTGTCACCTAGTGCGGTCAGCACCCCCATCACAACGCCCCTGCCTAGGGTATAATTCGGAAATCTTTCTCGTTACTTGTTTTAAAAATGTAATACTACATCACATAAATACAACGCGTTTCTATACGTATTCTTTTCTTTGATATGTTTTAAAATGATGGTGACCCCCCATGCTTCTTAAACAACTCGCAAAGAAAGAGATAACTAGTCTTTGAAACTTGTATTTTATTAGATAAATAAGATGCCTCTAATGAGAAAGCTTATTTTACAGTTGTTTTTTTTACCTCAGTCACCCCTCCCTCCCCCCCCCCCCTCCCCACACACACACCACTCGCCCCATCCATTTACCTTAGTGTGGGTGGACGATGATTAAATTATATATTTCATATTTTATTTTAATATTGCGTTCTATATTGTCCGTGGAGGGGTGTGTGTGTGTGGGGGGGGGGGGGGTTGCATGACACATATTCAAATATTATCCTCTATTAAGAGGAAGTAACTAAGCTTGGATGACGCTGTTGAAAGTATTAATAGAGTTGTCGCGCTTGACAAAGAAAATAAACATTTTTATTGCCCCTGTTAATTTTATGACAGTAGGCTACGGCCCTAGCGGGATTAGCGAAAAGGGGAGGGGGTGGGGATCGAACAGTTATGAGTAGTGGTAGATGGTTCAAGTAGTGTGATGTTCCACTCTCGCATTTAAAAGAAAATGTAGAATTGAATAAATAAAAATTTAACATGTTTTATTTTAAGTCGAAATAAAAGCAGATCTGTCTTACTCAATGTTGATCCTAATCAAAGACAAATTGATAGAAAGATAATTTCATTTTTAAAATAAACCGGGAGTGATCTCCCCTAATCTTTCTCGAATATTCTTATATAAAACAACAGGGGATGGGAACTCGGGCTATAGACATGATTCTTAATCCATTTTAAATACTTAAAGTTTTAAAAATAGAATAAAATCTCGTAGACAAAAGAATTGCACACCAAGTGAACGCCAAATAAAAAAGTGCACAATAGTGCGCAATATTATTAGTACTAATTTACATTCGTTTTTTGAGAAATCGGAAGTAGCGTAAATTACTACTTCCGGTCAATGGAAATTACTCAAAATTTAACAGAAGGTAGAGAATTAGATCTTTTACTTACATGTGAAATTTCATTTATCTATCGGAAATAGTACTCAAGTTATCGGCTTTTGAAAAATTCAAAGTAGAAAAAGTACCACTTCCGGTTATCGAAAATCGCACAAAAGTTGATGCGGATCTACGATTTTGATAAAATACTTATATATGAAATTTCATCAACCTAGCTGTAACGGTACTCAAGTTATCGTGTTTACACACGGACAGACAGACACACAGACATACGGACAGAATTGCAAAGCCCAGTTTTTCAGACTGGATTACGCATAAAACCTCTTAATTTTGATAAATCTGGATTGATAATTTTTGCCCGATTAAAATAAGTCCTCAATACTTCGAATGTGATGAAGGACTGAGGAGTAAAACGGTGAAAACTGTCAAAATTTCATGTTATTTTTGTGCACGATTACAATACTTTCTCTATACTTCGTATATACGAGAAAGTAAAAATCCAATTTAAAATACATAAATATGAAAAGCTGTTTTGTGAGGTCTTAGGGGGTCATGGGGGCAGGCGGTATTAATGACGTCCTACTTGTATGCTGCAAGGTGTAATGACGTCCCATTTATATGCTCGAATATGTAATGACATCCTAACTGTATGCTGGAATATTAATGATGTTCTTATTTTATGCTGGGATGTGTAATGACGTACTAATTGTATGCTAGAATGTTTAATGATCCGATATGTATGCGTGATTGTATAATGACGTCATATTTATATTATTAAATGTATAATGACGACCTAGTTGTATGCTGTAATGTGTGATGACGTCCTAATTGTATGCTTGAATATGTAATGGCGATCTAATTGTATGAAGGAATAAGTAATGTCGTCTTATTTATAAGCTGGGGGGTGTAATGAAGTCCTAATTATATGGTAGAATGTTGATAACGTCCTAATTATATGCTAGGATGTGTAACATCTTTCTAATTGAATGCTGGAATGTTTAAAACCAAACATCTATTTGTATGCTAAGATGTACAATGACGTCCTAATTGTATGCTAAGATGTATAATGACATCCATATTTAATGCTGGGATGTGAAACGACATCCTAATTGTATGCTGTAATGTGTAATGACGTGCTAGTTGTATGCTGTAATGTGTAATGACGTGCTAATTGTATGCTGTAATGTGTAATGACGTGCTAATTGTATGCTGTAATGTGTAATGACGTGCTAATTGTATGCTGTAATGTGTAATGACGTGCTAATTGTATGCTGTAATGTGTAATGACGTGCTAATTGTATGCTGTAATGTGTAATGACGTGCTAAATGTATGGTGGGAGGTGCAAGGTTGACTTACATTTATGCTGGAGTGTGGAATGATGTCCTACTTGTAAGCTTGGAGGTGTAATTACGTCTTAATTGTATGCTGGAATGTATAATGACGTCCTACGTGTGTGCTGTAATGGGTGATGAGGTCCTAATTATATGCTAAAATGTGCAATGACGTCCCTATGGTTTGATGGAATGTGTAATGTCGTTCTAATTGTATGCTTGAATATGTAATGACGTCCTACATGTGTGCTGGGATTTGTAATGACGTCCTTCTTATATACTAAATGTGTAATGACGTCCTATTTGTAAGCTGGGAAGTGTAATGACGTTCTACTTGTAGGCTTGGGGGTTTAATGACGTTCGAATGGTAAGCTGTGAGGTGTAATGACATCTTAATTGTATGCTGGGACGTCCTAATTATGTACTGGAATATGTGATGACGCCCTACTTACATGCTTAATGTGTAATGATGTCCTACTTGTAGACTGGGAGGTATAATGACGTCCTAATTGTTTGTCATTTGAAAGTAAGTGATTTTGTGGTCTATGTTTGGTTGGTTGTCTGTTAATGGGTTAGTTGTTGTTCGTTGGTCTGTTGTCAGTTAATGGTGGTAACTTATGTTCGTTGGTTTGTGGTAGTTTGTTTATAATATTTTGTTTTTGTTTACTGTATACATATACAAGCCCGCTACGCACTTACTGATTTTCATTGTGTTTGATCATCTTGTTGATCTAGCTGATGGAGCCTCTAGCTGATGGGTCCTCTAGCTTATTGTTCCTCTCGTTGATCGGGCCTTTTATTGATGGAGCCTTGTTGGTGTTTCCTCTGTTGTTGGTTTTTTTGGTGATGGGTCCTATTAATTACATGGAAGCAATGTCCAGAAATAAACAGTCCTTGCTGATCCCACGAACAAATCATGCTCCCCACACAGAATCTACACACACAGAATGAACAACAGAATCCAGTCAACTTACACAATTTAATATTTCTACCAAAAACAGCAAAGCGATACAGTTGAGCTAGTTTATCTTGGGAAGTCTTTTCAATAGCCAACACGCGTTAAGAAATTTCCCATATCAAAAATAAAAAGTAAAATAGCTGTTGAACACACCATGTCATAGGTTTTGACATGCGTGTTAAGTTTAATCTATTCTCCTTCACACCCCCCTCCCTCCATAGTCCGTGTCACCAGTTGTTTCCCTTTTCCCATCTCTCATTGTTCGTCCCCTGAACACTAGCTCAGCCACCCACATGTCAAAACACACCAGCAATTGTTAACCTTGCACTAGACACTGTCCTACACCCACCCATCGAACATACATGAATGTCAGACAAGCTCACTACACATTGTTTACACGTAGCACTTTCACGTACACACAAAACTCCGTCATCACACAACCGATCTAACTGTAGTCACCAGACAACATACACTTATATCAGTATATATTTGGTAACAAGCTTAGAACTTTTTAAAACTATGTTCTGTATCACTAAAGCATCCATCGACATTGTGAAGTACATAGGGTATAATTCTGAAATCTTTCTCGTAACTTGTTTTAAAAATGTAATACAACATCACATAACTTCCAGCGCGTTTCAATTTATGTATTATTTCTTTAATATGTTTTAAAAGGAAGGTAGAATTTTTTCCCATTCGTTCAAACAATATTGAAAAAAGAGAACTAGTCTTTGAAACTTGATGTTATTTTATTAAATAAATAAGATGCCTCTAACGAGGAAGCTTATTTTACCGATTGTTTTTACTTCATAGTCACCCCCCCCCTCCCTCCTCCACACACACCACTCACCCCATCCATTTACCTTAGTGTGGGTGGACGGTGATTAAATTATTTATTTCATATTTGATTTTAATATTGTGTTCTATATTGTCCGTGTAGGGAGGGGGGGGGGGTGGCATGACATACCCTCATCACATAGTCACATATTCAGATATTATAATCCTCTCTTTAGGGGAAGTAACCAAGCTTGGATGATGCTGTCGACAGTATAAAAGAGTTGTCGCGCTTAACAAAAAATAAATATACATGTTGCCCTAGTTAATTTTTATGACAGTAGGCCTACGCCTACAAGCGGAGGGGGTAAAAAAATTCATTAAAAAAAACGTTTTAATAACAAGCTTTTATGTAATAATGCACTAAAAAGTAGAAAATAAATTATAGACTACTATTTAAATAACTATAAAGAAAAGCGTGGGTCACTTTAGCACTTTAGTACCTATTGGATACCTTTACTAATATTTGAGAAGAGACCCACGCTTTTCTTTATAGTAATTTAAATAGTAGTCTATAATTTATTTTCTACTTTTTAGTGCATTATTACATAAAAGCTTGTTATTAAAACGTTTTTTTTTATGAATTTTTTTTTCAGTACTTTACATGTTTTATTTACAATAGAGTTACATGACTAAAAACCATTGCGCGCCTACTGAAGTGATGGCGCAGCCATTGAATGTGATACTGCTGTGAAATATGGTTAATCTTGCGATTATGTGCTTGCATTTTTCAACATGTCTCTAAACTATCTATGGTCAGATATCCTCTCCGGTAACAGTGCCATACATTCTATGTATGGAAGCCAGCTCTTGTGTTATATTTATGTCTTCATCCTCACCTCATGAACACAAGCAGTTGAGAGGTGGAGCAGATTCCAGCGACTCATCCATTGCAGATTGAAAAATGGCTGAACGTGCTTGCATTTTCCGCTATTTGAGTTACGATGTTTTCACCAATGTCTGCAACACGGCGGGCAATGGTATTTGCAACCAAAGCTACATTTTCAAATTGCTTTGAATTTTCTGTCCAAAGGTCCTCAGCCGCCTCTAACAAACGTTTATTCCATGGACAAAAAGATCGCCGCGGGCCGGATGAAAGGACCTCGCGGGCCGCATCCGGCCCGCGGGCCGTAGTTTGGAGACCCCTGATCTACACCAACGCTGCTTCCGTCACCGGTTCTCACTTCTCTACCAGTCGGGAAACCAAGTTCATCGTCCACGGCTTCGGCTCGTCCACTGCGAATCAATGGGTCATTGACCTAAGGAACAAGCTGTTAAACAAGGTGGGTCATTGCATTAGAAACAATTTCCTCTGCTAGTTTTTAAACAGGATGGGTTAATAAACTTATGGACAACTTGCCCAGTGCGTTATAAATAAGGTGGATCATTACAGAAAAGACTTGCTGGTAAAAGGATTTGACCAAAGCCGCATCAATAACTTTCATGTAAATGAAATTAGAGATCAAACACATTTGAATTTTTAATGCTACATTCTATTATTAAACTCCCTTCTGAAGAAGGTGCTAAAGCAATGGTTATTGCAGTATGTGACACTCCAGTATCGTATCTAAAAATTAAGAAAATGGTTCTTTAAGTAAAATTTATATTTCTTTCTTCTATTTATTTATTTTAATCAACATCTCACTAAATCTATGCAAATTTTGCTAAGCATCATCAGCGGACATAAAGACCGAAAATTAACCTATTTCTTAATAAAGTTTCAAGGCTACATTTACTTAAACATCACAGGGATTTAATTTTTTTTTACTAACAGCAGGTTAACCATCGTAACTGTGCATGCTTTATCTTCAGGGCGATTTTAACGTGATCGCTGTAGACTGGAGCAAGGGCGCAACATCACCGTTCTACGACCAGGCATCCTCCAACCTGCGGGTCGTTGCCACGGAGATCAAGCTCCTGCTGGACATCATGCATTCTAAAGGCCTTAACCTGGATAAGGTCCACCTGATTGGTCACTCACTGGGGGCCCAGCTGTCTGGATACGTCGGGAACCTGTTTGGTCACAACGTCATTGGCAGGATTAGTGGTAAGTTGTGAGGCTGGGCTTAAATAGATGGACTTGTTAGAGAAAGGCTGAAATAAGGCGTTGACTTGTAGGATGGTGGGTGGAGATAAGGGGTGGTGGGTAGGGATGAACATGGGGAATAATCTGAATAGAATAACTGGCCAGCAATTTAATTATTATTACTATTCCTTGCACACAATAAACTTAAAGCGACTACATACTTTTACGTTCAGTCTTAAATTTAATACAATCATAACATTAAACTTTCTAAACAATTATTTTAACTTAACAGGTCTAGACCCAGCAGAACCCAACTTTTTAAACAAGGCAGTGGCGGCCAGACTAGACGCAGACGACGCCAAGTTTGTTGACGTCATCCACACAGATGGACGCCATTTTGATTTTGTTGGAGGCTACGGCCTGATGATACCTTGTGGAGATGTAGATTTCTACCTGAACGGTGGTGAGCACCAACCAGGCTGCTCAGGATCAAGTGAGTAAATGAACAGAGATTTTCTATCTAAGTGATAAACCCTCCATAGCTGTGGCTTGTGTTTTCCACCTCTCACAAAATTAATGGAAAGCATTGATCTAATGTTCCTACATTTTATGTTTTAGATGTGTCCATGTGGTGCAGCCACGGACGAGCACATCAGTACTTTATAGAATCCGTCGACTCAACGTGCCAGTTCACAGCCCACCCATGCGACTCTTTTGTAAGTATCGGATTTTAACTATATAATTAGGTAACGTATCGCATTTTGAATGTTTCCAAGTGATGATTAGAAAAACTGATATTTGTTTTCAATGTACAGTATTTTACCTGAAACTTACTTTTCGATGTTTGTACATTTGGACTAATTTTTTCAGGAAAAGTTTGAAAATGGCGAATGTTTTTCCTGTGGGTCTGGGTGTGGTGTGGCTGGGTACTCCGCCGACCAGCACCCCGCCAGAGGAAGTCTGTATGTGGACACCCACCACGAAGCTCCATACTGTGGTAATAATATGTTAAGTCATTTAATCTGAAAATTAAATGTTGACTCTTATACTGCTTTTTAAAATTAATAGTACTCTCCACCTGCTTTTTTCTGTAAACTAAAGAATATTGTATATTTATTTCAATAAACAACTGATTGCCTGATTATTGTATGAGCCTATACAAAATGTACATTCTGTTCCCAGGATTCCACTACCACGTCAAAATTTTCCCATACGCCTCCTCGGCTGACACATCCGGGTTAGTTTATGTGTCTCTGATTGGCACATCTGGGAAGACAGATTTTATCCCAACCAATGCCAAGTAAGTGCCTTCAGAGTTGTTTGTGTTTGTAAGTGTGAAGATGGTCTTGCTGCTATCTGACGTTTAAGTAATGTTGCCAGAGGCTGAATCAAACTACTGTCTTTTCTAAATGCGTACACATAAAGTAATGTTACTCTCACACAAAACATGTGTTTTCTTTACACATCCATCTAACGTTCTTCTGACACAGACATGTTTTCTGAATGAATACACATCAATCTAACGTTCGTCCTACACAATGACATGTGGCTAAAATAAATATTAAATATTTTAGTAATTTTTCATTTCACCCGATTATCATAATGTTATGGGTGATTTCATAATGTTCATTATTTTACTTAACAGACGTTAAATTGCACTTATAAGATATGTTAGTTTTCAATGGCGACCACATTTCTTCATCCCTATTCATTTATTTATTTATTTTTAAATGTAATGTTCGCCGCCGACCAGCACCCCTAATTAAACAGTTTAGGAGTTTTAAAGCCAATTGTATTTTTTTAGGTAATAAAGGTTGATGTCGTTATCTAGATTTGAACATTCAGGTATAAAAATTTAGCAAATTTTTCATCTGAATTTTCTTTACATAATAGTGAGGGTTTATTGAATTTGTTTTAAATTTTGATGTAAATATTTCGGTACGAACTATACAACTCATGCAGCATAAATGTGCAGGTACCTAAAGCTGACTAAAACCACAACCATCACCACCAACGTTGTCTACAAGAACGACATCGGCACCATCACAGGTGTGGACGTCAGGTACGACAGAGACAACGGCTCCCTCGGCATCATGCTTCTCTCTGCGACAACAACAACCTTGGCCATAGCAGGGATCGAGATCCTGTCATCCGTTCACAACACCTGGTAGGTAAAGGTTTATTATAGGAGAGTTCAAGGTCTTAACACCGGGTAGGTCAAGGTTTATTATAGGACATTTCAATGTTACAAACCTAATAGTTCATGGGTTCTTATAAGTGAGGTAAATGTTACAATACCTAGTAGGTCATTTATTTCTTATAGCAGAGGTCAAGGTTACAAATCATGGTTGGTCTTTTGTTTGTATACAACACCTGGTAATTCAGTTTTCGCCAACCATTGAGGAAGTATGTTCAATCAGGATTTTATGTTTGCCTATTTATAACAAAATATTAATTCTTAAAATTGAAAATATATTGAATTACGCCCGTCTAATATTATGGCCTACTGGGATTAATATAAAAAATACCATACCCTGAAGTTTAATTTATTTCGATGTACACAGATCTCAATTTGTGTGTTGACGAATTAGTTTTTGTCAGCTAGTTATCTACACTGACCGAAACAATTATTACGACATTTTACTGAATTGTCCTTTTGGACATCAGGTAAGGATTAGAAATCAACTCTCTTGTATACGATTCCCGTTCAATAAAAGTGTAAATATATTGTGCCGTTTAGGTCATCATCCTGTCGGGGTTCGTTCCAGCTCCACGACCGAGCTCCTCTCCATATATCAACAGCTGCAGGCAGAACCAACCACCCGTGTACAGCTGTAGGCTAAAAGATGTAGGCCCTATCCTGTGTACTAAAATTTATTACAGATAATTTCTTTTTACATTTTCGTCTCCTTGTGTTGTTGTTTATTATCTTATGTCTGTTTATTTGGTAAACATTTCACTGATTGTTTTATACAAATACAGGCAGCACGGGGAAGGGTTGTTTAATTTCAGATTAAAGTAACAAATACAACGGGAGTGATCTCCCCTAAACTTTCTCGAATATTCAATAATATAACACTACAGTGATGGTAACTCGGAATATAGACATGATTTTAATCAATTTTTAAGCAGGCTACTTCAACTTTTTAAAATAGAATGGAATCTCGCTGAAAAAAAGAATTGCACACAATATGAACGGCAAACAATATCTGTATAATTGTGCAGAACATAGTACTTTATAAATTCATTACCTGCATACCCGTGCTTCGCTAGGGTAAATCTTTTTTTTAAATGAACCAACTTGGGAACAGAACAAAATCACACAAAAACACAAACACGAACGCAAACGCAAACACAAACACAAACACAAAAACATCGCAATACACAAAAACAAACGCAAACTCAAACATAATTACAATCACGAAAGAAAAAACTAACGCAAACTAAAACAAAAACGCAAACACAACGCAAACGCAAACACAAACGCTAAAACAAAAGAAAACACAAACGCAACACGCAAACGCAAACACAAATACAAATACAAACACAAAAGAAAACACAAACGCAAACACACGCAAACGCAACTTAAATACGCAAACTCAATATCAAACACAAACGCAAAAGCAAACGCTTTATCAAATTACCCTTTCCCGGAGGGCAGCGCTCAGAGAGAACCGTTCCTACATTATCTAATTTAACCATCCCTTTAATTAACACAAAAAAGAGATTTTAAGAGATCATAGAAATAAAAAAAAACTATAAACCTCTGGGCCGACTAATCAGAAAATAATATAAATAATCTAATATCAATCTATTATAATCATGAGCTCTAACATATTAATAAAATGCGGTATTAATTTTTTAAAAATACCACTACTTTAATAGCGTGAGTTGAATTTCTTTGTAAATTACCTACCCTGGCATACTTATTAAACATTTCGTTAAACATTTTAATCGATTACTTTTATTCGACCCTACTTTTTTTTTTTAAACAAATCCATTTTTCAAGGCATGTAAGCGAAAATTTTATTTGAAATAAATTCATTGAATAAGTTTAACAATATGCGTGTATTTAATATTTCCTTCACGTTCGTTTGTTGACGTATGCAAAAGAATAAAATCATTTCCAACAATAAAAAAAATTTAGTCGTTATATAAATAGACCATACTTTAGATATTATAATATGCCCATGCGATTCAAGTAAAATCGCGGCATGTGTTGATGTTCACTTTTACGTTTCAAGAATGAATAGCGATGACGGAATGAGAGAAGGAAGGACTGACACACTGCCAGCAGCGTTATATTTTAGTCTTTTTTTATATATCGGAAATAGCGTAAACTACAACTTCCGCTCATTGAAAATTACATATTTGAGAGAAAACAGAACATTATATCTTTTACTTAGATATGAAATTTCATCTATATATTTGAAACAGTACTCAATTTATTTCATTTATATATCTGAACCAGTACTCAACTTATAGGGGTTTGAAAAACCGAAAGTAGAATAAATTCCACTTACCGTAACCGGAAAGCTGAAATAGATGTACAAATTTGATGTAATACTTTTATACGAAATTTCATCAACCTAGCTGTAATGGTACTTAAGTTAGCGTGTCACACACATGTTGTTTGCTCTTACTGTTTTGAACTTCTTGGGATGGATCCAAGTTCATCATCGCTTTCCTAAACATGTTATGAGCATATGTATTGCAACAACTGGGCGCAACTTCATACGTGCAATACTTAATTTGAATTAACTATTTCTAGACAAAACACAATCACTAAATTTTAATCGAAGAAATTCTAAAACAAAAATGTCTGCCGTTTAAACGTGAAATAAAGCGTTTTTATTCTATATCAAAATACGTAAATTGCAAAAATCCCCAATATACAATAACACGAACATTGTAACATTGTAACAATCGCCTCAACTTCTGTTGTGCGTCGTGACGACATAAAAAAATTGTATCGTCTCGCTAAGCTTGAAACAATGCAATATTGCTGTAGAGTAATACAATAAATGTGTTCTATCTGGTTGACTTCTCTAATGAAATGAACTCGGCTCTTTTGTTGCCATCTTAATTTACCGTGATGTTACGGTTTAGTAATTATCAGATAATCAATAAATGTTAACCTGAACATAAAACTATTTTACATCATTATGTTGTGTCCTTTACTCCGTGTTCAAACCAGTGTACATTTTTAGCTAGTCTTGCTGTAAGAAAGCTATACATATTAACACAATGCACGCTTTAAATGTGTTTGCGATTCTTATCCTTTTAAATACCCAGTGCAATATACTGTCATCTTTAGCAGATGATACACTATTTAACGCAGCTCTTTACAAACCAGCTTTTCAATCGTCGGTGTATCAAGGCAATTCTGCGGAAAGAGGAAACGACGGTAGGATGCGAGGCGAAATGAGCAGTGGAAATTGTATGCACACATTGTATGAGAACAACAGTTGGTGGATGGTGGATCTCATAGACGATTACATCATTCATGGAATATTTCTCACCAACAGGTACTATAATTTTATATACATGTATTTTAAAACTTTTATTTCTTATTTTATTTCATATTTTACACAATACCAGCAATAATTATAAATACAGATAAAATTTAATAAATATTAAAGATATAAAAAGCGAATGTAAATGATGAGCTCAAATACTCCGAGGAGACAGTAGAAGAAATTGTGTGTGGTATTTGAAACAAACTCAAACTTTCATTTTTCATATCTCTAGTGAGGATACCTATTAATAAACGTCGAACTACAGTAAGTTTATGTTTATTCTAAAATGCAATATACACATCCACACATCCACACTCAATAGACACATCATGTATACACAAAAGTTTTCATATAAACTTGCATACATTCAAAAGCCTGTTGAATCTGTTTAATTATATAATTCCAGAGGTGACTGGTACAATACAGCCATCCGTCTATACAACTTCCAGATTGGCGTGTTTAAAACAGACCCCAGACTAGCACCGACCTTCCCTTTAGACTCTGGAGACATTTGTTACAACCAGACAGTACCTGTTGGTACAGGCAACTACACCTGGAGCTGTGCCAGACCTACTTTTGGTCGTTACTTGCGCCTCATTAAGTCAGTTTGTTGTTTCGTGTGTCAGTCTATTATACAAAGTTTTTAAAATAAAAGTAAATCAGTTTTCATTTTCTAATATATAATTTTAATATACATACACAGAGCCAATGATGAAGGTCTTAATATGTGTGAGATGGAAGTGATGGCCTCAATAGTAACAGCACGAGTACGAAATTTTAAACTTTACCAAAACACGAGACTCAATATGACGTCACTACTTGACCTCACCGTGTCCAGACATCTGGTGTGTGGCTCTCAATGTTTACAGAAACACTACACGGGCGGCTGTACTGCTTTCAACTGGTTCCCTGCTACACATCTGTGTCAACTGTTTTATCTTGATCCTAGAAGTACATCTCTTGTATCTCAACTTGTGTCAGTGTCTGGTGCCCAGTTCTATATTATTAAATATTAGACAATGTGATGGAACAGCGTACTATACGACAAAGGATTGTATCTTAATGATATTTTTCATTTAAAACGATTGCCCTATTTTAGCAACTCCGCAAATTGCAAAAGTTATTTTTTCTTTTACTGCTCATTGAATTATTTGTTGTAGCCATTTGTTTTATTACATCTATTTTTCATTGTGGTTTGTGTCCAAAAAATAAAGAGTAGGCTATATTAAAACATTTGTAATATACGAGAGAGTTTATGGGACATTACTCCTGCTTTATTTATTTTTTTAATAGAATAAAATCGAGTATTTAAAAAAATTGCGCACTTAATGAACTTTAACAAAGTGCGAATAATAGAGAGGAAGTTATTTTTAAAGTTAATTTATCATTTAATTCAACCAAATTAAAGGTCACAATGCATTGTCTTCGAGTCTAGACCTACGTGAAAAGTTTTGATAAAAGCTGTCCGGTAGAAGTAATCTGTTTTCAGAAGGTAATTCAAGTAAAAGAATAATAGTCTTCACACGGAAATAGAGTATCATAACACTTCCGATTGACGGAAATAATTAAAAACTTGAAAGAAGCATGAACATGAAATGTGTATTTTTTATGTGAAATGTCGTTCGCCTAACTTAAACTGTCCTCAAATTATTGACTTTTCAAAAACAGGAAGTTAAGTACCTATTCCGTATACCGGAAATCATTCAAAAGTTGAAACAAAATTACAAATTTTATGCTATATCTATTCATTAAATTTCGTAAACAAAACTGAAACGGTACTCCAGTTATCGTGTTCACAGACAGACAGACCGAAATACAGACAAAATTGCAAAGCAATTTTTTCCGAGTTAGGTGTAAAACGTTGAGATTTGTGCAAATCTTGATTTGGATTTTTTGCACGATTACATTACTTCCTCTATACTTCGTATAGAAGAAATTAAAAATCCACCCGGACAAATCCCATCATACCTCCCGAGGTCGTAGAACGAACCGTAGGGGTTACAAAAATAGGTATATATCGAAGACTATTTCCCACCCAGAAACACTATGTTACTTCCTGAGGTCGTACATCGACCCCAGGGGGGTCACAACAAATGGTGTTGCCTTGGGGAAAACTCCGGAATACCTTGATAACTGACCAGATGCCATATTTCTTTAAATAAACATACCAGCATTTTTGTAAAAAAAAAAACAGAATTAAACAATACGCACATACAAACTCCATCATAACTCCCGAGTTCGTAGAACGACCTACTAAGTGCCACACACAAAATAGGAGTTATCATCGGGAAAACTTTGGATTGTCGTTAGATATCGACAAATATATTATTTCCTTAAACATTGTTTATTGTTGTGAAAATAAATCGGGAGTAATCTCCTCTAAACTTTCTTATAAAACACTAAGGGGAATCGCAGCTCCATTGCATTCGGGATATAGACATTTTTTAAAATCAATTTTTAAATACTTAAATTTTGTAAATAGAATAGAATCGCGTAGAAAAGAGAATTGCGCATCAACTGATCTGCAAACAATGTGTACTTAATAATTTATACTTTAAAATTAAAACCTGGATTAATGTTCAAATAGTAAATTAATAAATTAATCATCTAATTAAGTAGCATGTTTTGTTTTAATATTTGTGTTTGTTTAAATTTGTGTGTTGGATAATAGTATTTACAGATTCTTCTTTCACAATATGTGTCTCATTTGGACAAACGTTTATTTGGGTGTTTCAGAAAACAGCAGTCGAGAAAAAAGTATTCGGGCAAAAGTATTTCAGAACAAAACGTTCAGATTTATTTTATTGTAGGTTTAAAGTTCCTTGTGACACAGATTCTCGTACTGTTGTAAGCGTCAAAGTGCTGGAGGTTTTTTCTTAAAATGTTAATTGTAATGTTATGGAAATAAGATGAGACAAGAACTAAGCTGTCAAAGTTTACCGCATAGGATCTTGACCTGGAGAAATCGATTTAGTTCATGTGGCAATTTGTGAGTAAATACGGGAGGGGCGGGGGGCGTATGTGACATATTTTGTTTTCTTAGTGTAGTACCAGGTTATTTCCAATACGAGAAGGTTGTAATACTGGTTAGGGGTGGTACTGTTGCATAATTTTAGAATATCTCTTTTTCTCTATGTAAGGGAAAGAGGGGTTGAAAGATTCGGATAAAAGTTAAAATTGTAAATTCAATAATTTAAAAAAAGTTTTAATCAAAGATGAAATTTTTTAATTTCAACGCAAAAATATTAAGGAAGGTATACGAATTGTTCAATATATAAATTCCTAACTGAATATTATCTAAACGACAATTTACATTTTTGTGGTAACAAAAATGTGCCAAGATAGCTAGTATATCAATTAACATTAATTAACATCAGAAATACGACACATCTTCTGATGTGCTTTAATATTTTATCTAATCCAAAGAATGAAAATGGCGTGGATTTTTTACTTGCTACATACATGGTTTAATAGGTCAAAGATCTCTGATTTATTTTTGAATTAATTCGTGACTTCGGATCTTAGAATCCTTGGGCTTTTTTTTTTATAAATCAGAAAGAGATAGTTTAGAATTTCTAACTATAAAAAAACGTTTGTCAGGTTTTAGAAGGACAAGTGAGCTGAAAGTTGAACCAGACCAGTAGTTAAAACTATAGCACTGGTTCAAAGACTTGGACGTACTTTTGAAATGTTGTTACTTTTGGCAATATGTAAGTCATTCTTTGATATCATTTTTAGTACCAAGTTAATGCCCTAATATATCTAAAATATATTTGTAGCAAGTTTATGTTACTAATATCTCGAACATATATTTGTTGTAGTACATGTTTCAAATAATTAGCAAGATTACGTGCTAAGTGACGCACGTAATACAAGGCGCTGTATGAAATAATAATTAATATCACAAATCTCTGAAATATAAATACGTTGCAAACATTTCAGTAAGTGTGTAGGTGTATATTAGTTTTAAATAACTGTTGCAAGTATATGCATAAAAATGCTGTAGCAAATAATTGTAGCAGATTTGTGCAACAAGACATTGAAATATATATTTCAGTAGGTAATTCATTAAAGCGTAGTATTAAGTGTAATGTGTGTTATGTAAATGAATTTAAATTTCAGAAGGCCATTAATTATTCCTCCACCCCCCCCCCCCCCTCACAGGTGCCAGTCTTGCGGCTTTGTCACATCAGGCCGAAGTCTGCTATGATCACGTGGGGTGCTTCAACAACGCGGCGCCCTATATGAGCGTGCTCCCCAAGTCCCCCACAGATATCGCCGCCCGTTTCCTCCTGTTTACAAGAAACAACAGACAAAACCAGGACTCTTTGACTTACACCAACGCTGGTTCCATCACCAGCTCTCATTTCTCTGCAAGCCGGGAAACCAAGTTCATCGTCCACGGCTTCAGCTCGTCAGGTACCACTCAGTGGATCATGAACCTGAAGGATAAGCTCCTAAACAAGGTGGGTCATATAACTAAAGGACAAGCTTAGGATAGACCTTTGTGACATCTTGTTCAATAGGTCTCTGAATAAAGGTCGAAATAACGAGCTGCTGGACAAGGAAACAAGAGAGGTGTAGTTACATTTTATGCAACGAAATGTTCATAAAATACCTGGGAATAAATGCCTTTTACCTCCATCAGAAGTATGGGACAAGTTCTAGAGTTACATATTTTATGAATTTATATATACGTAATAGCTAGTTTAATTTGCTTTGCATTGTTTAAGTCACAAACTTATACGGGTCATTTTAGAATACTTTCTTTATTTCTTAAAATAGAGAATTGTTATTTATTTAAACGTTATTACTCATAAGGCTAATATTAATTATAAATTTGTTAAAAATACTTACACGAATTATTTTGTTTTACAATTAAATATCTATGTGAAAATATGGACGTTTGAGAAATAAAACATATCACTGAACCTACCTCTAGCTTTAAACTTAACCCTAACTAAAACCAAGCACGACCAAAATTAAAATACAAACAAAAACACAAACTCCAACACATACACAAACACAAACGTAACGCAAACACAAACGCAAACACTTACGCAAATACAAACACAAACGTAGACACGCACGCAAATGTAATGTTAACACAAACTCAGACACAAACTCAAACGCAAATGCAAACACAAACTTAAATATATAAGCAAACAATAACGCAAGTGAAAACATAAACGTAAACATAGAATATAAAGCTAGTATTTGAAATACCCCATTGCACTTTATCAAAGCATGAATGGTTGTATTTTTTTCAACATCAAAACATACATTTAAAAAAAAATATTTTTTTCTGCTATATTTTTTTTTTGTAAGTCATTTATCAAGGGAGGTATTTAGTATACTTTTTCAAATAAAATTAAAAGTTTTGTGAGGGTAATACATTTAGTTAAACAATGTATTTTGAACAATACGTCAATAAAAAAAATTTAATTTGTAAAATAAAAATTCAATTTGAAAATGTTAAATATTGAGTTTTAAACATCATCAAATATAGATTTTAGTAGAAAAATTTACTCTCTAAAAATATTACACATTGGCGATCAAGTCAAATTTTTTTTAGTATATGCATGTCTTCAGCAAACATTATGAGGCACAGTAAAATATCCAATTGAAAACAAAATATCTTCTTTCCTTGGTTTTTTTATTTTATTTTATTTATATCGAATTATGAATACAATCGGTAAATGTCCAATTGTCAGGGGGATTTCAACGTAATCGCTGTAGATTGGGGCAAGGGTGCATCGGCACCGTTCTACGACCAGGCATCATCCAACATCCGGGTCGTTGCCACGGAGATCAAGCTTCTGCTAGACATTATGCATTCTCACGGCCTTGACCTGGGCAAGGTCCATCTGATAGGTCATTCACTGGGTGCTCATCTTTCCGGGTACGTCGGAAATATGCTTGGTCAAAACGTCATTGGAAGGATTAGTGGTAAGTTTTGAGGCTTATGTAGATTGTGAAGTTTAAAGTTAGGCTGAAATAGATAGAGACGCTGGCATTAGAGAAATTAAGATGGAGGATTTGTTTAAACTGAATTGTTAACCAGTTTTTAAATTTTGCTTTCTTCTGCTGACGGAAAAAAAGTTTAAAATAAAATATAAAGTTTTAAATTTATTTTTAGCATTTTTTAAAATGGTTTGAAATATTTACACGTATTTTATTTTGTGAATCAACTAAGGCTTTACATAACAAGCTTATGTTGTAATCATTATAGACGTAAGGCTTCAAAAAAATTCAGATTTAAAAGAAGTATCTTTTTGAATAAAGTAATACAACTTGATCATTCGATTGATTATATATATATAATTATATAATATAATATAGAAGGTTTAGACCTAGCGAAACCCAACTATATAAATAATTATTTTAACTTAACAGGTTCAGACCCAGCAGAACCCAAATATATAAACAATTATTTTAACTTATCAGGTCTAGGCCCAGAAGAACCCAACTATGAAAACAATTATTTTAAATTAAAATCTCTAGACCAGCAGAACCCAACTATGAAAACAATTATTTTAACTTAACAGGTCTAGACCCAACAGAACCAAACTATATAAACAATTATTTTAACTTAACAGGTCTAGACCCAGCAGAACCCAACTATGAAAACAATTATTTTAACTTATCAGGTCTAGACCCAGCAGAACCCAACTTTATAAACAAGGCAGTGGCGGCCAGACTAGACGCAGACGACGCCAAGTTTGTTGACGTCATCCACACGGACGGACGCCATTTTGATTATGCCGGAGGCTACGGCCTGATGATTCCTTGTGGAGATGTAGATTTCTACCTGAACGGTGGTGAGCATCAACCAGGCTGCTCAGGATCAAGTGAGTAAATGAACACAGATTTTTAGCTAAGTGTAAAAGGCGTTCAGTAGTTGATGCTAGAGTTACAGTGTTGTCATGAGAAAAGATAAAACTAGGGGTGGGAAAATGCGCCGAATTAAAGTAAATTCTAAATTGGATGATCTTTTTCTTTCCACAGACTAACAAAAGGTCTTTAATGTGTCTTAAAAACTTTTCTCTAAAATAAAAATTTATCACAAACAGAAAGTATTGATCTAAAGTTGAAAATATTTTAATATTGTTTAGATCAGTCTATCTCCTGCAGCCACGGACGTGCACATGAGTACTTTTCAGAATCCGTAGACTCGGCGTGTCAGTTCACAGCCCACCCCTGCGACTCTTTCGTAAGTATCGCTATTTACTTTCTAATAACTATATCGCATTTTATCTATCTAATTAGTAGCATTTGTTATTCATTTGAACTTTTTAACTTTTGATTAGAAAGACATGAAAAGTTATTTGTTTTGTATGCATCTACTTTTGTATTCTTGACAAAATAATGACAACAATTTCAGGAAAAGTTTGAAAATGGTGAATGTTTCTCTTGTGGGTCTGGGTGTGGAGTGGCTGGGTACTCCGCCGACCAGCACCCCGCCAGAGGAAGTCTGTATGTGGACACCCACCATGTAGCCCCATTCTGTGGTAACTATCCTCACAGTCGCAATAATTAGAAACGGATGAATTTATATTTTTTTACTGTTTTTAAAACGTTAAATTTATCTAGATTTTGTATTCATGTCAACAAATGCTGATGGCAGTTCGTAAAAAGTCCAAGAATGCATTGACAGATTTCTGTACACAATATCCCCAGGATTCCACTACCACGTCAAAATTTTCCCATATGCCTCATCCGCTGACACATCCGGGTTAGTTTATGTGTCTCTGATTGGCACATCAGGGAAGACAGATTTTATCCCGACCAATGCCAAGTAAGTGTCTTCAGTGTTATGCGTGGTTTCTGGTTTCACCTGCATTGTGCTTAGAATCTGGCTTGGATCATAATGCCAGAATTTTCTTCTGCACAAAACGCTCGATTGATTAATATCCCGGTGTATGTGTAATCTGTATCTCTACCCGCACAAACCTCGGGTCTATGAGAGCTAAGTGTTTTGGCTAAATAAATCTCTTTCATGTAAAGGCATATTTTACTTAAACATCTGAATGTGATTAAATGTTCGAGAATGTTTGTGCACTTCAAAAGCAGTTAACTGAATCGCACCTAGTAGGCATGTTGGTGATTATAAACCGACATCACTTTTTTAAAATTAGAATCAAATAAATTTTAATAAAATGTAAATTTGAAGGCACGTTTTTAGGAACTCGTGCATGCGTTTCTAAACAAAGTGTAGATCATGAAGGTAATAAAGTCTAATGTCATTTTCTGGTGTTATACTTACAGGCTGAAAAATCATACGTAAATCAAAATAGTAACAGACAAAGCCGGACTTAATGATGTAAAAAATTGTAATTAGTCTAAATTAATATATTTTCAAATTAACGTTGTTTCTGTTTTTTTTAATCAAATTATGAGGGAGAGGAGTGGTAATTTATTGATCTAATGACTTTGATATGAATTGTATGCCACATGCTATTTGAATGTGCAGGTACCTTAAGCTGACCAAAACAACCACCATCATCACCAACGTGGTCTACAAGGACGACATCGGCACCATCACAGGTGTGGACGTCAGGTACGACAAAGACAACGGCTCCCTCGGCATCATGCTCGCGTCTGCGACAACACCAACCTTGACCATAGCAGGGATTGAGATCCTGTCCTCCGTTCACAACACCTGGTAGGTCAAATTTTCTTATAGGAGAGCTCATGGTCATAACACCTTATAAAGCAAAGGGTCTTATAGAAGTGGTCATGGTCACAATACCTGGTAGCTCAACATTTCTTATTGGAGAGTTCAAGGTTGCAACACCTGGTAGGTCAAGGTTTCTTATAGAAGTGGTCACGGTCACAACACCTGGTAGATCAAAATTTCTTATAGGAGAGTTCAAGGTTGCAAGACCTGGGAGGTCAAGGTTTCTTATGGGAGAGTTCAAGGTTGCAAGACCTGGTAGGTCAAGGTTTCTTATGAGAGGGCTCAAGGTCACAACGACCTGTTGGTCAAGGGTCGTATAGAAGAGTTCAAAGTCACAACACCGGGTAGGTTAATTGCTCTTTTAGGAGAGGTCAAGGTCACAACTACTGACAGATCAAGATATTTATAACCGAGATCTAGGTCACAACAATATAATTTCTATTAGCTCTGTGAGATCAGTGGGTTTTTTTTTTTTATTTTACTGATACAACTGATATTATGGTCAACAAATGTTTCTACTTCAACCCTTCGTGACATCGACAAAATCAGTAACATCATTCATTTTTATGGCCATCAAACTCTTATTAATACTAACAACAGAGTAACAAAAACTATATTTTCAGACAACTCAAACTACAGTAACAGTCCATTCTTTTTGTTCAACGTCAAAACCAAAACGTTTCCCTCAATCTGATTGAAACTATTGAATATTGCAAAAATATCTTATTGTATATCGATATACTATTAAATAGACATCTAACTGACTATAACCATGACCACAATAAGGAAACTGTAAAGCCCTGTCAGTCATCATATAAAAATCTGACTTAATAACGTACGATTTCAAAGTAAAATGTAACTCTTTTTTTTCGTTTAGGTCATCTTCCTGTCGGGGTTCGTTCCAGCTCCGCGACCGAGCTCCTCTCCATATATCAACAGCTGCAGGCAGAAACAACCAGCCATGTACAGCTGTTGGCTAAGAGATGTAGGCCCTACCCGGTGTACCAACGTTTAATTAAAGATCGCGAATTTTAATTTATGTCTCATTGTGTTGTGTTATTTATGTTCGTGTGTCTGGTTATTTGGTTCACATTTGTTTGTATAAGAATGAGGGTAGCATGATACTAAAGGGACTGTGGGTTAGGGTTCAAAAATTAGTCTATTTGGTGTTGAAGTTCATAAATGTTTCCGTTTGGAGTTATTGTTCATAATTTGTCCATCAGGAGTTATAGTTTACAAATTTGTCTCTTTTTGGGATTACAAATTTCTCTATTTGGGATTTCAATTTCGTCTGTTTGGGTTTGCAGTTCACGAATTTTCTATCTCATACAAATGAAACTTTGAGAGTTAACCAATAACCATAATAGTGAACTAGATGCAACACACACATTCGTAGAGCCCACAGAAAAAGTCGAACATTGTTTTGCCTGACACATTAAAACAAGAGCTCTAGACGAGGGTGTGACTTTACGACTCATGCCTTGAACAACAGTTTAATCAAGTCAGCTATGTTAGCGATATCGATATCGTTCTGTACTCCCATCACTTTGCCTCATCGCCTACTCCATAACGCCTAAGTTATCTTAGCGATACAAAGTGGAGGAGAGGTAGCTCGTGTACACATTCGTCTGGATACGTTTATCCAGTAATAAATAGGAAATTCTGTCTGCGGCTCTTCTCTTGGAGCAAACACATGTGCAGTTAAACAAATAAGTTCTTGTCAATAAAAAAAAAGTAAAAAAAAAAGAGAAAGGCAGGACAGATAAAGTGCATATCAGCAAAAGTAAAACAGAAAAAAGCAGGTCAATTACAGTACAGGTCAGTAAATAGGAGCAGATCATTGTATGATAATTATAAAACGAAATTTTTCTATACGTTACATTATTTTTTTTCACACAAATTAGATTTTATTTTGGTCACTGAGCGTTTATACAATAGTTTCAGTATGTATTATCTATACATTACATGTGACGTCATTTTGCCTGTGATTGTTTTTTAAATTAATATGTTCTTTAGAGCGTTCTTGTCACAACCATAAACACTTCTCCGGTTGCATAATTAAAGTTGTGTTTCTACATTCGAAAGGGCTTTATTTTTATTTTCCGTCTTTAAATAAAGGTTAATTTAATCATTTAATACATCCAACATATTATTTCCACAAAACTCTGTATCATTAAGTTTTCCAAATATTGCTGAAGAAACTGATCTCATAGCCTCGGAAAATATTTTGTTGACTTAGAGATAGAGAGAGGGAGAGAGAGAGACGTGCGCACTTGGTCATTTATATATATACATATATATATATATATATATATATATATATATATATATATATATATATATATATATATATATATATATATATATATATACCTAATTGCGTATTAGCTGCTGAAGACCATTTTCTTTGCTGTGGCAAGCGAAATCTAGATTATTATGCCTGAATAGTATGTATGAGGAATACAACTTCATCAAAAGTGCTTTTGATCTTTAATACATCCGAATTATGAAAATAGTGTAGACTTTTTAGCTAACTTGTGTTTTCAGTATAAATAGGTCAAAGATCTCCTACTTATTTTTAAATCAATTCGTGACTTCAGATCTTTTTAATTTTGGTTTTAAAAAAATGTGGATGTAAATTAAAAATGTCTAACTATAACAAAACGTGAGGCAGGTGTTAAAGGACTGGGTGATCTGAAGGTTGAACCCAACCAAGAGCTAACACTTGCTGTATCAATTATCTAACAGGTGCTTAGACTCCGGTGCACTGTGGAAATGTTGCTGTTACTTTTGGCACTGGGTAAGTCCCTTCTATTTACTGTACAAACTCTTCAATGTCACGATCCTATATTTTGTATAACATGTCGGATTACACTAATTTATTTCTATAATTAATGAAGTATCTCAAACAACTCACTGTATTTTCTATCAAATAAAACAGCTCAAATTTTTGTTTTGAATATGTTTAAAAAATAATTGTATTTGCTGTTTATTTGTATACTTAAAAGTATTGTTCAAAAAGCATTACAAAAAGTAGGAGAAAAATTATTCATTACAAGCAGTGTTTGTTTCAGACTTTTTCTCCTGGGGAGGGGCGCATGAAATTTTCGGGGGGAGGGGGGGGGCGGACTAAAATTTCCATAGATGCGGACACTGTTAAAAGTATATATTTTCTATATAAATTCGATTTCTTTGGGGGGGGGGGGGGCGGTAGAGATGCCTGTAAGAAACTCGGATCACAAGCTAATATTTTAGAAAACCATTCAAAATGATGTTCTGTTTTATGAACTTGATATCTTATAAACTTATACCTCTTTCTAGTTTAATTTTTTTTTCATAACATTTGTAAATTACGTGTAAGCTATGAGTTCTGTTAAGGTAAATGACAAATATATGTCAAAACAAAAGGCCTTTAATAGCAAGAATTTGTATCAAATATTTATGGAAAGTGTTTGTTACAAGTTCGCGTTGAATAATGTAATTATAGTAATTATTTTTTACATTTCTATGTTGCAAATATTTTAGCAATTATGCGTAAAGAATGATGCTGTAAAAATGGATAGCAAATATTTGTTGCAAGTTCACGTTGCAAAAATGCATAGCAATTATTTGTAGCAAGTACATGTTGAACATATTTGCAAGCGTAAATGGCAAGTGATGAAAGTATGTAGCAATACATACGTGATCGCAAATTGTGCAACAGGTATTTGTAGCAAAGGAAATAGGGGGGGGGGGGTGGGATTCGTGGGGAAAAAAACAAAGTAAAGAGTATTTGAAATAGATATGGGTTGATAATAAATGTATTAAGAAAGTACAATAAATATATCTAGCAAGTATATATTATGATAGCCAGCTTAGTGCTAGAAGTATTGTGTGCACTTCAGAACTCTAAAATTAATTATCCCCCCCTACACCCCATACAGGTACCAGTCTCGCGGCCCTGTCACACCAGGCCGAAGTCTGCTACGATCACGTGGGGTGCTTCAACAACTTGGCGCCCTATGTGAGCGTGCTCCCCAAGTCTCCCACAGATATCGCCGCCCGCTTCCTCCTATATACCAGGAACAACAGACAAAACCCGGACTCTTTGATCTACACCAACGCTGCTTCCGTCACCGGCTCCCACTTCTCTGCCAGCCGGGGAACCAAGTTCATCGTCCACGGCTTCAGCTCGTCAGGCACCACTCAATGGATCATGAGCCTAAAGGACAAGCTGCTAAACAAAGTGGGTCATAGACCTTAGGAACATATTTTTTAATAAGTTTCGTATCAGAAACATTGACAGCATAGTTAGATTTTTTATCGAAAACAAACTTACCTTCTTCCCGTAGTTTTTTATTTTACATCGAATGATGAATACAATCGGTAAATGTCCAATTGTCAGGGGGATTTCAACGTCATCGCCGTAGACTGGGGCAAGGGTGCAGCGGCACCGTTCTACGACCTGGCATCATCCAACATCCGGGTCGTTGCCACGGAGATCAAGCTTCTGCTGAACATCATGCATTCTAAAGGCCTTGACCTAGGCAAGGTTCACCTTATAGGTCACTCACTGGGGGCCCACCTGTCTGGATACGTCGGGAATCTGTTTGGTCACAACGTCATTGGCAGGATTAGTGGTGAGTTTTGAGGCTCCACGTGATGGTCAGGTTCAGACCCAGCAGAACCCAACTATATAAACAATTATTTTAAACTAACAGGTCTAGACCCAGCAAACCCAACTACATAAATAACTATTTTCACTTAACAGCTCTAGACCAGTAGAACCCAACTATATAGACAACTATTTTAAATTAAAATCTCTAGACCAGCAGAACCCAGATATGAAAACAAGTATTTTAACTTAACAGGTCTAGACACTACAGAACCCAACTATAAAAACAATTATTTTAACTTAACAGGACTAGACCCAGCAGAACCCAACTTTTTAAACAAGGCAGTGGCGGCCAGACTAGACGCAGACGACGCCAAGTTTGTTGACGTCATCCACACGGACGGACGCCATTTTGATTTTGTTGGAGGTTACGGCCTGATGATACCTTGTGGTGACGTAGATTTCTACCTGAACGGTGGTGAGCACCAACCAGGCTGCTCAGGATCAAGTGAGTAAATTAACACAGATTTTGTTTTTGTATTTACACAGTACCTATTTTCATACGAACAAATGTAAACACAAAACTGACAACATTATTTTCTATTTAATTTTCAGTAGTGTTAAATGTGCTCTGTAGCTAATGCTATATACTATATGGCTTCTTCGTAGCAAGAGTTTGGGGTCTTTAATTTTTTCCAAGTCAATTATGGGTTTTTCTCTTATTCCAAAATCTAATGTATATAGGCCTATATAAGTGCGTCTTTGTGCAGATGTGGCTGTGTATAGCATAGCTGAAAGTTTTAAGACATTGTTAAAATGTAAAAATGTCCGTCATACAATCAGAAAGCATTGATCTAAAATTCTAAATATTGTAATATTGCTTAGATCAGTCTATCTCCTGCAGCCACGGACGTGCACATGAGTACTTCTCAGAATCCGTAGACTCAACATGTGAGTTCAAAGCCCACCCCTGCGATTCTTTCGTAAGTATCGCTTTTTAACTTTGTAATTTTATTAATATCGCATTCTACTTTCGAATTATTGATAAGTAAAAAAAAAACGAACTGCTAATGTTTTGTGGTTGAGTGATATATTTAGCATTCAGTATGAAATATACTTTTAAATTTCTGTGTAGTTACATTAAGAACCACCTTTTTAGGCAAAGTTTGAAAATGGCGAATGTTTCTCCTGTGGGTCTGGGTGTGGTGTGGCTGGGTACTCCGCCGACCAGCACCCCGCCAGAGGAAGTCTATATGTGGACACTCACCATGTAGCCCCATTCTGTGGTAACTATCCTCACAGTCGCAATAATTAGATATAGTTGAATTTGTTGTATTGCTTATACTACTGTCGACTTTGTATATCTCAACAAGAGTTTCTTAGCCTGATTTCTAGATGAGCGACTGGTATTAAGTAAAATGTACAAGAGTTTCTTTTAGAAAAGTTTCCGTCTTTTGCCAGGATTCCACTACCACGTCAAAATTTTCCCATACGCCTCCGCGGCTGATACATCCGGGTTAATTTATGTGTCTCTGATTGGCACATCCGGGAAGACAGATTTTATCCCGACCAATGCCAAGTAAGTTTGATCCGCTTAAGCGTTCTTTATAGTGAGCAAAAATAAATCAGTTTCCAAACTAAGTAATATTTTACCTATAAATTATATTATGGTTGTTCCAAGAATTATTTTTTTTAAATCAAAGCAAATATTTTTGTTGTATTTTTTTCAAAAAGAATTATTGGGAATTGTTTCCAAGTGTGTATGTAATTGCTTCGATATGTACTATTATTAAACATCTAATATGAATGACATTCATACGTACTCTATTACACCTCCGACATATTGTTCCAGGTACCTGAAGTTGACTAAAACCACCACCATCACCACCAACGTGGTCTACAAGAACGACATCGGCACCATCACAGGTGTGGACGTCAGGTACGACAGAGACAACGGCTCCCTCGGCATCATGCTCCATTCTGCGACAACACCAACCTTGGCCATAGCAGGGATCGAGGTCCTGTCATCCGTTCACAACACCTGGTAGGTCATGGTTTCTTATGAGAGAGTCAAGGTCACAACACCTAGTTGATCAATGCTTGTTATAAGAGAGTTCAAGGTCATAACCAGAGCCGGCGTTAGGGGGTGGCGAACGGGGCGGTGGCCATAGGCCCCGCGCTTGAAGGGGCCCCGCGCTTCAGCAATGTCATTGTTATCTGAATTAGTTCGTAAACTTAAAAAAGTTGTTGCTGAATTCAATTGGGAAAAACTAAATGGTCGAATGCCGACGTTGTTGATTGTTATAACTGAGGCCACGTTTGATGTTGGTGAGTCCCACCTGAACTGGGAAAGGCCGTAATTCGATACAAAAACAGTGTCACACCTCCCCTTTGTGTAGGGTACGGTCGCCTGGCATTGGACCTGAGCTGACTGGAGATGGCGGTCGAGAATTAGCCCACGACGTAAAGAGATACCCTATTGTATGCGGACCGATGAAGACGTCCTTTTAGTGAGCAGACGGGATGTCTGTAGTAGACAGTTAGTGACCTGATGAACTCTAGTCCTGACTTTCTTGTTGTAGATGTCGTATAATGTCGTATATGTACAGTGTTTCTTCCAGACTTTTTTCTCCGGGGGGGGGGGGGCACTTGAAATTTTCGGGGGGGGGGGGGAAGCGGTAGAATGCCTGGAAGAAACTCTATATGTAGGCCTACTTGTCTTGGTATAACAAAATTAACATTCAGTTGCGTGCAGAGGGGTGGGAGGAGGGCGACGAGGGGGGTGGGGGGGGGCTTAGGATTCCATATCAGGAGGGGGGCATTAAACAGGGTGATTTATTATTATTTTTTGGAAGAAAGTTAAAACTGTTGTTATGTTGTGTCACCTTAAGGATTCACCCTTTCCAAGACAGAATGATTAATTTAGCGAATTCATCCAAATTGTTTTATTCAATCGTCTTCCAGTGGTGCTGACATGATATAGTCAGCAAATTGTCCTCGTCACACAACTTTTATGGAGGAAGGGAAATCTTTGAAGGCAATGAAGGGTAGTGATTTAGTAGTCATTGGTATTCCCCCAATAAACGCGGTCTTTCAATTTATATCTGATACTTTGGTGAACTTTAAAACACGACATTTGTAGAGTGCTTAAGCCATTTTTTAATTATAGGGAAATCCTTTACAATAGATTAGACAATAATGATTTTGGTTTTAAAATATTGTATGAATTCCTAACAAATTTTGAAGTCTATACTGTTTTGATACATCAGGCCGAGTTCGCTGTATTGTAAACTTTATTTTCCTAATTATTAAATTTTCTTAAGTGATTTGGTATGAATTACATAAATGTCAAAACTGATTTAATATCTTAGCAAGGAAAAAAAACTAAGAACATTGGGTTAATACATGGGAGAGATAAAATTCTGTTATTATAGTGGAAAGTTTGGCATTAGCTTATAAACTCCAAAACATTTGTGTTATTATGTGTACATCACATTATATTATAGGCCTTTATACATACATATATACATATATATATATATATATATATATATATATATATATATATATATATATATATATATATATATATATATATATATATATAATAGAAAGGCCCCGCGCGGATGGTTGGCCCTAGGCCCCGCGTTTTCCTAACGCCGGCTCTGGTCATAACGCATGGTAGATCAATGTCATAACACCTGGTAGGTCAAAATCTGTTATAGGAGAGTTCAAGGGCACAACACATATGGCTGGAGATCACACATTCTAGTAGATCGGGTTTTTTTCTCTCCTGGTACAACTGATATTACACTCATCTAAAAGAATGGCATAAACAACCATTGTATGCAAACAATAACTTCAATTAGATAAACGTTTTTGAATGCGTTAACAGAACAACTATTCAAACTCTAAAAAAAAAATTAAAAATTAAAAAAAAACTTACATACATCGGCCTATAGTAATAGACTATTTTTTAAACATCAAAATCAAAGGTTTAGCCTAATAGGAATGAATATATAGGAAATAAACACATGGTATCTTATGGTGAATGTTGACGAATAAGAGTATGTCAACGCGCGATGATCACAGTAGTCTATGTTACTGTATTGTCCTGTCGGTCATCAAAATTAAAATCAGATCGAACTGACTTAATTACAGATGCAGTTCAATAAAAATGTTACTTTTGTTTGTTCTTTAGGTCATCTTCCTGTCGGGGTTCGTTCCAGCTCCACGACCGAGCTCCTCTCCATATATCAACAGCTGCAGGCAGAACCAACCACCCATGTACAGCTGTAGGCTAAGAGATGTAGGCCCTATCCTGTGTACTAAAATGCCATCTAATTATAGCCATTAGCTTTTAGACTAACGTCTCTTTGTGTTGGGTTTTATTATAAGCTTTCATTTTATGTGCTTCCTCTGTCTGTCTGTCGTGCTTTTTTATGTCGTCCGTCGTAGATCGAAACTGCCGAGCGAAATTTTGAGCACTTCTAACTAACAGATTCTTTTCAAACTTGGTACGTGGAGCAAGACCCGATGACAATACAATCTGACATCAAATTTGACTTAATTGGATGCTTATTAATTTTTGTGGTGAATTAGTTAAAATTGTCTAAATAAAGAATGGGGCTACAATTATTCCGAAGTAAGCTTTGGTCTTCGCCTAAATATTAGTAGATAATATAGTGACCCACGCTTTTTTTTATGACTTCGAAGAAAGTCAACCCCCCACCGAACGAAACGGAATTTATATAGAAAATATATATTTTTGACAGTGTCCCCCCCCCCCCCTCATCTTTTCTAGGTTAATTTCGTGGAATCATAAATTTGCGGCAATATTCAACGATACGACTAAGGCTATCCTGGAGTTTCGCCATCTGTGTAGTAGGTTTATAATAGAGCCTTAAAATATAGAACGTTAGCATAAAATGAAGCAGAAAAACAAACAAGAAATATACAGACAAGTCTATGGGTTTATGACATGTTTTAATTTGAAACAAAAGATAACGTATTGAGGTCATCACACAGAAACTAAAAATAAAAGATCAAATGGTAAAGATAGACCCGTTGATTAATTGTTGATTAAAATGCGGGGAAACAACCCACAAATGAACACACAGATAATGAACAGCCTTCGTGGCCAAGTGGTAAGGCGTCGGTCTCGTAAACCGAAGATCCAGGGTTCAATCCCCTGCGAAGGCATTCAAGACCATTGAAATTTTTTTGCGGAAGTCAGTCAACAAGGTCTACTGAACAATCTTTAGAACAACAACCAATCAATGCCACACGAAATTAAGTAATTGAAACCCTTTTTTCTTTTTAAATCTAATCTTTTTATCTCTAAAATGTTTTAGAATGAAGGCCTACAAGTGTAACTAGACGACCCAGTTTCCCCGTTGGAAAACGGTCTGTCGGCTGCACAGCAAAACACAAACCAATTTCCTACTACCACCACCCCACCCTTTATAAGGTCTTTAACTCCAAATGAATCCCTCTTCCTAGAACCGAACTACCGCCTTCTTTTGAGACATAGATTTATGAGGTCCATACTGGAAAATAGGGGGGGTTGGTGGGTGGGCAGGCTGAAGTTAACTTAGTAGCAAAGTCCACACATCAAATATAAAATTTGCATAATATTATGACAGATAACAACACTAAAATATAGGCTACTTTTTAACTAACAAAGCAATAAACTAATTTATTTAATTATTTAATAACTTAACAGTTTTATTACCATAATAATTCAGTTAAAAACGATAATTAATGTTTTTTGTTGTTTTTAAAGGTATTTCTTAATGCTCGCTGCCTTAATCAGCAAATATCATTATTACTAAGATTAGTTTCTTTATGTTCCCGAATAGGAAGATCCGTTAAATGTGTCCCATAAAAAATTGTCGAAACCTAATATTACTAATAGTAAATAACACATGAATAAATCTTTAAGAAAATAAAATATTTAAAAATCATTTTAAAAAATTACTATAAGTGCACAGGTTTTAACCTGCGTGAGTGACTGGCAAGCTGAAGCCTTTGAGTTTTTAATGTATATTAGTTTATATTATAACAATATATATAATATATATACATATATTTATATCAGTATGAATAAGTATCTGAATAAAAAACCATGACTGTTGTTTTTTGGAGTTTGGGATAATTTATTAAATTCAAAAATGAAAAAAAAAAGGTTGAGAATTTCAGCATTTCACAACAAAGCTTTGTGTTATTTACTAAAATGGGAGTCAACTTGTGGAACATTAAATGAGACTTATTTGAAACGGTTTACAATCTCTTCAGTTTTTGAAGTGTGATTTTTCTGTCACAACATACAATTTGATAAAGCAATTCAAATAACAGGAAAATCTCAATCACATGTCTGTTTATTTACAAAATTTTTCACTACAATAAATCTTTATACAGAATTTATAACAGCAAATATAGTTTGAACAATTCTATATTTTAAAACTTTAAAACAGGCACCTACTTAAAAATACTTTAACTTTATTTCATAATTTTTAGTTCTTTTTAACATAATAAAACTTTTTTTTTTATATTTATTCAACACTGTTCATTTACACAAAAAAAAAAAAAACATGACTCAACACTAACTTACTAACCATCAGAAATTCCTACATTTACACAGAAGCATAGGAATATCTCAGACAACAATCTTTACTAAAATGTATAATCCACATAATTAGAAATGTATTCATAAAACTTCAATCAAACTAGAATCACTCAGCAGCAATTACACAAACCATTTATGTGTATAAAAGAATGATGTGAATTGATAAAAACGCAAATACCTGCCTTGTAAATTAAAATAAAACTACCAACTCCCTTGTGTACATTAAAATATTTACATATGTAATTTCTCAGCATATTTTTACACTTTTGACAGATTTTGACAAAGCTGCAGTCTCTCTCTGTAACTTTTCATGCTCCATGGCAAACACTTGTTTGTTTGCTTTCTTTTCTTGACGCCTTTCCTAAACAAACATAAAAAATTTAATGTTTATTAAAATGGATTCATTTTTGCTGGGTTTTTTTCCCATTAAAAATTAAAATGCTGAGGCTTAATAAACAGATGAAATCTACTGTATCTACTTTTTTCATGTCCAAAAGGGTACCTTATTTACAAAAATTTAATTCAAATCCAAAATATTTATAGATAAGGTACAACTATTGCTCCAATATATATAAGTTGGCAAAAAAATATTAACCACAATTTAAAAAAATAGGACAAAAACAATAAAGTACATCAGAAAAACTTCCCTGAAACCAAAATTATAATTTGCACAAGTTTATTTTAATCAAACACATTTTGGCAAATAATGACCAAATCTGATCTAACTAATAGAAATCAAACCTACATTATAACAGTTTAAGGAAAGGAGAAGTGTACTTTGTTAAATTAAGAAGTAGCAAACAGATTACAATTTAAAAACTGTGTTGTTCCATCCAATTTAAAAAGACCAAATAAAGAAAAACAAACTTATCAACTCTTAAGGGTTAACAAATAAAAAGCCAAGAGAATAATTTAAAAAGATCAGATTGATTCAGTGAGCTATGGTCAAGTATTATCTTTATATGCTATAAAGTATTAGCAAAAATTCTGTTAGCGGAACAGAAATTACACAAAAATTTGAAACAAAACTACCAAGTGTTGTCAATAAATGTAAATCTCTTACTCTTCTCTCATCCTTGATTGCCTTCTTCCTTGCTTTTTTCTCCTCAATGGTCTCATCTTGGGGCCTGAATGTGCTAGCTTTGTCTGCCTTCCTGTTTTCTCGGATCTCAGCATCCAGCTGCTTCAGTGTCAAACCTTGGCCATTAGAGGTATCAGAGTCAGCCACAGACTTGGAACTTTTCTTCTTGCCCTGCAGATGTTTAGTTCATACATATCTCCTACTGCAGGTAAACTCAGCAATGCTACAGCTCTAACCCTCGGAATAGGAGGGGATACCATGTGCATGATAATTAGGTGATAAAATAAAGGTGCACTTTGCTGGCATAATTCCATAAATTTGGGGGTGGGGGTCAGGGATATAAGGTAAAATTTACCTTACTAGTCCCAAGCCCAATACCTCCCTCAGGGGAGGTTTAAGGCAAGTCAATTAGTTAATTACCTTAAATGATTATAAAATATAACATTTTTCTAAGGCCTAAGAGCTAGAATCCTGCACACCAACCTCTGTCCTGGGTGGCAGTAAATCTGTAGGTAAGTTTCTTGTATTTGAATTCAAACCTGTAAATTTGAAAACATTTTAAAATTTCAACAAATGGAAACAAATTTTAGATAAATAAAACTTCATATTTGGTTCCCATTCTAAAAAAAAAAAAATTTATTTTAAAAAACTTAAATGGTAAAACAAATATGGGGGGTTTGTAAACCTACTCAAAATGCTAACACAGTCAAATTTCGGCTTAGATGGGGCAACTTCCTTCCATTCATATTCATCAACATCATCATACAGATATTTTGAGGTGTCTACTTTTGGTTTTTCTGACTTGTCGTCCAACACTTCAGACCAAGACCTAAAGTCAAATGTACAGCGTTAGTCTAAATTCTGTTACAATAATTTACAATACAGGATCTAAAAACAACATTTCAACATTTTGTTCATTCTAATTGTTACCTTCAGACCAAGACCTAAAGCAAAATGAACAGCATTAGTCTAAATTCTGTTACAAGACAGGATCTAGAGACATTTTGTTCATTCAAATTGTTACCACAATTACAGAACACATTTTTGCTAAGCACTGCAAAACCTCATTCAGCTGCCATGCATAAACATCTATGTTGTATTAAAAAAATGATAATATGTATTTATTCTGATTCTAATCCATGATTTTAGTAGAAAAATAGATGCGCTTTTGTTTGTAAGAATAAAGAATTACTAAAAGTAATTTTTTGTTAGTCTTTTTTCCTAGATAAGTATATTATTTATTTCTCTGTAGAAAGACAATTGTTATTTTAAATTGATTACAAATAAGTATGTTATCTTTCTAAAATAAAATAGTATTTAATATAGGTGTGTTGAGCATTGAATTTGGTTAAATAATATAATTGTAAGGCTATAGGTTTTAAATATACTGGGAAAAAGTCTTTTTGTGGTGTAGGTACTAAAATTAAATTGAGGGTGAGAAATTTATACTGGTGGAATATGAAAAAAATTCTGGTTGGATAGAGTTAAAATATGATTAATGAATTTAGAAATTTAAATATTCATATATTGTAAGTGACTTCATAAACTAGTGTAAAGAACCAATATTTGTGGCCTTGAAAATCATTAGCTAAAAAGAAACTATTCTTAAAGCAACCATTGTGGGTGTATTATAGAGTGAAGTACACCAAACAATATAATCTGCAAGTTATCGTGCCAATTTTAAAGCATTTAATAACTGGGATAGTTTCAGCAGACAAACACATTGGAGTGTTGCTAAGAACTTTCGCTACTTGATGCACAAACTGAATTCTTACACTGGCTCCTGTGTGAGCTTGTCTTGCTTTAGAATGTGTTTCAAATTTTCATAATCCTCTGCTGTGACTTGCTCTGGCTCATCATCAGAGATCTGGTTTGAGCAGCGGAATCCATAGCCCTCTTCAAAGTTACGTAGAATCTGCATTAGTGATTGGTTTTAATTAATTAACGATGATAAGTGTTTAAAAAATTTTAAAAATGCGTAATGTGAATAAGTTATTTCACATGATATTCTAGAATGCATCTATAAAATGAATAGTAAAACATTTAGCAGATTTACAACAAAATCTCAATAAAATCAGTATAAATTTAAAATGTAACTACAGAATGAATAATAAACCAGATTTTGATGTATGAATGTAGAAGTAAATATATGAGTGTTAACACTTAAAATATAGTTCTTGAATTAGAACTAAAAATTACCAATGCTGTTTGTGCTGCTATGATATCATCTTGTACAGTCCCTCTTCCATGTTGCTCTTGTTCGTCATCTGATAAATCATCACTTTCATCTTCCTCATCTTCACTTTCATCCAAATCTGAACATTCGTCCTCATCTTCATCAGATTGAAAGTCATCTTCCCTAAATCATTAGATTTAATAAGTCCTATTCTTGATATAAATAGAATGCAGAAAACTTCCATGTACAACAAAACCCCTTAACAACTGGAATCTTTTTACTACTATAACCCAATGCAATGAACTGACAAGACTAAGATCACCACAACACCCCTACTCTACTAATCCAGATTAAAATAAAAGTGTTAGCTAAATTACTGTTATCTTACCAGTAATTATTTGTTTGAATATTTCTAGCCTTAATAAAACCGGCAGTTGTTTTGTACTTATTTCTCAAATAGTAAAAAATATTCAATGTTGGTTGAAAAATACACTTCCTGGCAACAACCATTTGGAACCAGCTTTTCGAGCCTATTACACAATTAAACAAACCACTAAAAAAAATGTCTCCATTACCTGTCTGAAACATTGTCATCTTCTGTTGGCAGTACACCACCAGCTTTGGTTATAAAATCATCGTCCAGGAAATCCTCCAGCAACTCAGTCTCCTCCACATCATCCAAGTTTACGGCTGGGGCATTTTCCAGGGCAGAGAGAAGCTCCGGGTCAATCTCTTCTTCTGTTAAATATTTATTTTACAGGTCTCAACCATTCAGCAACACAACAACAAACGACTCAAATGTTTAAACAGAATTATATTAAACATCATTAGCAATGATAACTTGATAAAAGTTGATATTATCAAACCTTCAGTAGCATCAGTAGAAAAATACTCCATAAACAGTGGTGGACCACTGGCAATTGATCGCACCTGTTGTAAAAAAAATGCGAAGAGTGAATCAGGAAAATTGTTAACTGGATGTGCTGGATGGAAAACAACTAATCATAAAAGTATTTTTTTTTACTTTTTTTTTTACTAATGTTTTAATGGGGAGAATGTAATATACCTCATCCTGTTCCCGAGCTATCTGATAGCTCTCTGTGCTGACCAACGTTGCCTGCTCATTCACAGACCTCAAGTGCTTCAAGTAGTTGTAAGCATCATCAAAGTAAATCCCATGTTTCCGTTGCTCCTCTTTCCTAGACTCAAGCTGCAACAAAAGATAGTGTTTATATAGCAACAAAGTGTTGTAACGGTAGATTAACCTAAGAGCTGTGTGTGTTTAACTCAGAACACATGAGAGACACACATTTTTAACAGAAAAACAATACATAAGGTAAGAAGGCCACCTGCCTGCAAAATTGTTCAAAAAAGCTGTTTTAAAGTAGTTTGAGGGCTCATGTTGCTCACAATGTAAAGGTTATTACAGCCAGTGGTAAGAAAGGTTTATGAATAAATATATAAGTAGCCAATTGTCAATGAGATGTTAAGATGGTCAGTCAAATGATTTAAGTATGAGCTGCTTCAGCTTCAGGGATGTACAAAATTGTAAAACCACAGTGTAAGAACAATTTAGTGTTTAGTCCAAAAAAAAGAGAAAAAGGGGTGTAATTTTTGTACTGCTAAAGTGCTATCTGTGCCTTTTAAAAAGGTATGTACAAGAACTGCATAATGATTCGTCATTATTTCTTTTGGTTCCTTGTGAAAAATAGGGTTTTGGTTAATGCTCTATATTGCCTCATGCCGCTCTTTCTCTCATTTCACAGCTCAGCTCAAACCTTTAAACATACTCCATTACACTTCATAAAATATGCTGAGCATTAATTCATATGACAATGAAGTAAAATAGTATTTAATGAAAGTAATTACCTCCTCTGTAGAGCAAGTGGCTGGACTAGTTTCCTCATCATCCTCAACATAACCAGGGATGAGGCGGTAGGTGGTGGCTTCCTTTTTGTGAATGAACTTCTTTTTCTTCTTTACTGGCTTAGGCTGGAAATTTAAGAATACTTATATTAGGTTGTCGCTTGACCTACATTTTTTTTACTATCGCCATGATAATGATGGCTGCCAAAAACTACAATAACGTGATTCAGTTTTTTTAAACAATGTTTCATGGTCATTTCAGAAATATATACTTTAAAATTGTTATTTTTTTCATATTATTCAACGATATTGGTTTCAAATCATGCCTGTAATTAACATATTAATGAACAAACCCACAGAATTCCAATATTATAGAAATCCCAATATTGAAAGTAAATTTGCAGCATCCTAGACCTTCCAGAGGTTGTTTATTGCTTTAAGGTAAAGTGCTGCAAGGTGGGGAGAGGAGTAAAACACAATAATGTTTTTAGTGAGATCATCATTAGCTCACATTTCTAACGGGGGTTGAAAATGAAACTATATTCATGTAGGCTGGGGATGGAGTGTGGTACATCACTTATGGAACTTTGACATTGTATTTTGTGTTTTATGACAATATTTGTACACAAACAGTATGTTTTGCTTTTTAAATTTAAAAAAAATGTGTTAAAAAAAATACAAATGATCACCAATGAAGAAGGCGGAATGCATTCTATATTTAGGTATAACACATATATAGTCATAGATCTAACCAAATGATTGTATTTTTGCGCTGCACACTTTTTCCTAGATCTAGGCCTAGCTAAAAATAAATAAACGCTAAAAATGCCCGTAAACATTATAACCCCCCAAAAAAGGCAGTTGAACAAGCATTTTTTTAAATACGCAGCAATGACAAAGGCTAACGGCCGATAAATGAAGTCTAAAAATCGCCAGTAATTGGGCCTAGCTCTGAAAAGGGCCACTGAACGAGCATCGTTAGAAATACTATACAACATTTCATACAAATTATATAGACGAATAGGCTACGCAGCGTTGGCAAGGTTAACGGTAGTTAACCACTGGTCAAGAATTAAATTCAATGCAGCTACTCAGAGCTACTGTCAGCCCACAGAGAAAAAAATCAATATACTAATAAAATTACTAATACAATAATAATGTCCATAATTTTACTTTTTCTGCACATGCAACAGTTGACTTATAATTAAAATACTAGACTTAACAGTTCATTCCGCAAAAAAATAAAAACTATTTGTTTCTGTTTGATAACTAGCTTAACAATGACGTAACGATACTAATAATAGCGGATAGGACCCCTAAAATAAATGTAAAAACCGCAGAAAACAATGCGTGATGTTTCAGAGGTCAATCTCGCCATCTCATCAACGAGTCGGACTATACACTATTCACATCTAACCTGAGCGAACTCACAGTGACCCAACTTAGACCATGTCTGTATTTTTCTCATGCTGACAAGAAAATGTAAGCAGGCAATCAATGGAGCAAAGATATTTATATGGCCGAGGCTAGTCGGAAAAAGGTACGCATGCGCAATGGAGAGAAACTACGACTTGCCATCGCGGCGATGTTTTCGATGGTACTGCGCATGCGTGTTTACAACCGCAGATACCTAGTCCTGCCTAATCCTATCCCTAACCCTAGCCATAGATAGGTCACTGCATATGCGCAGAACTATCTTTTGTCGACTAAGTGGAGACGGGGAGAAAAATCTTTTACCGAGTAGGCCTAGTAACTTCGTATTTATAATTGGTGTTTAAAAGACTAAACTGGAGGTGAATGTGAAGCGGGGAATAAAATACGCTAAAATGGAGTTTTACCATAGGCCTTACCCCTAGCAGGCCCTGGCTACTAGATCTAGATCTAGATTCTAGCTAGGGAATGGCAACAACACACACGGAAAAAAAATCTGACTTTTTCTCTACTAGAGAAAAAGTCAGATTTTTTTAATAAGTAAGTCTGATTTTGACTGATCTTTTCATAACCTAGTTAGTAAATATAAAAGAATCAATTCTTTAAGTTAATTTACCATATTAAAAGAGTGTACTAAGTCACAACAAGTTAGACAAAGTGTGTTGTTGACGCTGATAAAATTTACGCTAGAAGTATTGCAATGTTTTTGTGTCTCTAAAGCATTGCCGGAAGAAAGAGTAAATTGTTAGATTCGTCTCCCTTACTTAAAAAACCTGCCACATTTAGATTAAATCTTTTATTTACGAAACAATTTTGAGATTTTTGTGTTGTACCTTACGTGGTAAACTTGTAATTCGCTTAATAAATGTTTAGCCCATTATAAATTACAATGATTTAATTTTTAAAAATAAACGCTAAAATTATGACTGCATTTAGAAAATTAAAGGCATTTTAAAACAATAGAGTCCACTCATTTTCTAATATCTTTCTTATTGACAACCTAAAAAATAAATTTTGAATTATTTTATCTTTTCAAAATCTTTGAGAAACCATCCTCTACCTAGGGGCGGAACCAGTGTTTCTTCCAGACTTTTTTCTCCGGGGGACATTTGAAATTTTCGGGGGGGGGGGGGGGGGGGGGGCGGTAGACTTTCTTCGGGGGGGGGGGGCCGGACACTGCTAAAAGTATATATTTTCTATATAAATTATATAAATTTTATTTCGTTCGGGGGGGGGGGGGGGGGGCGTAAAATTGTTTCGAAGAGATGCCTGGATGAAACTCTGGGCGGAACTACAATGCCGCCAGACCCAGCAATGCGGGTGGGGGGGGGGGGGCACACCGTTTAGGGGCCGACAGCCGACCATAATCAATATTTTTATATTTAAAAAAATAATGTTCTTGCTTTTTTGACTTGATGGTTGTTTTGTAAAATAAATACTGCAGCTGCGGTAGGATCATCTTTATTCTATAGACACAATCCCACGATTTGTATATTCTTTTCCCTTTGTTTTTAAACCATTGTGAAAGCCGAGTCCCCTTTTCTCCTACAATCGAACAAACGCTGTTGCCTGCAATAACTTTTGAAAAAAAAATCTAAGTCCATTGCGCGAGAGGCTTCTAGACGTTAAGACGACTTTTTGCTTTTGCGTTGGTTAGGGGCCCACAATCCATTGTGATTTTACAATGTAAAATGTACGTTTTTTGTACAGTTAGAAATACTATTCTGCACTAACATGAATTCTAAAAATAATCAAAAAGGATATAATAGCAATAATTTAGGTTTTATGGATGTTTACTTATTTTTGTTTTATAAAAAATGTGATAGTAAATGTGTATAATTTGAATTCTCTCCCTTGAGTAATTTCTACTAAGCTTTTAAAAAAGTAGTTGAGAACATTCCAGCTTCGGTACTGATATTTAGAAGCAAATCAGCGCGTTGTTATCCCTTTTAATAGATAGATAAATGAAATTTCACATATAAGTAAAAGATATAAATATCTGTTTTCTTTCAAATTTTGAGTAACTTCCGTTGACCGGAAGGAGTAATTTAGGCTATTTCCGATTTTAAAAAAAAAACGCATGTGAATTTATTAAGTACTAATAATATTCCGCACTATTATACACATTTTATTTGGCGTTCACTTGGTGTGAAATTCTTTTTTTCTACGAGATTCTATTCTATTTAAAAAAGTTTAAGTAATTAAAAATGGATTTAAAATTTTGTCTACATCCCGAGTTGCCATCCCCCGTAGTGTCATATAAGAATATTCGAGAAATTTAAAGGGAGATCACACCCGGTTTATTTAAAAAATGTAATAAGTTAAACGAAAACGTTTTGATTTTTAATTAATATTTAAAAGTACGCATTACAAAATGTCACAACTTTTAATAATCTATTGTGAAAAAATTAAGTTAAAACAACCTAGAGACGAACATGAATAACGGACATCACCTATATGAATAATTATCTACGTGGGACCATGCGGGACACCACCACCATGCACGCACGCCGATCCGCCCCCTTCCTCGCTCTCCAGGCACGCTCAACAGACCATATCGCTACCACCCCCACCAGTATGGTGAGCTGTTGTTCACGCCAAATGTTTATAATTGTAGAGCCGGGTCAAATTAGTGACGGCTATTAGGGGCAGTTTATTTAGTTTTTAAACTAAGGGGAGCTAACAAGTTCTGCTTGAACTTTTCACTGTCGTCTGTAAACTGTCGTCAGGGACGGCTGCTTTTACACTGTGGAGGGGGTTGAAAGGGGGGAGGGGAAGGATAGTGTCGAATTCACAAATTATGAATTACTAAAAAGTAGAAAATAAAACAACTAAATAGCGGCGTATGCTACGCCCCGGGTCGGCTCGTAAGAAATAAAAGCTAGACGAACAGAACTGGTTGGTTTGACATTTTGACAAATTTAGACGCTTTTATTGCCATGAAAAGAGTTGCCAAACGTTTTGAACCAATTAATTCTTGCCTTAAGTCAGTTTTATCCTTAAATTTTAAGTATATTTTGCTGTGGATTATGTTAAATTATAATAATTTGATTGCTGATTTAGTATACGCATAAAAGGTAGACAGCTTCTAGCAGATTTAAATGTTGTAAAAAAGTATTTGTCGCTATGTTACTCATTTTCCTATGAATTAAAATGTGAAGGACTAAATTCAGTTATTAGCTTAAAAAATTAAATACGTCCAGAAAAAAAAATTATTTATTTGAATATACAAATGCGTATACTGATAAGGGTATATGGAGTATATATACATATATATATATATATATATATATATATATATATATATATATATATATATATATATATATATATATATATATATATATATATATATATATATATATATATATATATACATACTTCTTACATACATACATACATACATCAGGGGCGTAGCGAGGGGGGGGGGGGGCGGGGGGTGCGGACCGCACCGGGTGACACCATTTAGGGGGGTGACACCATTTAGGGGGGTGACACCAAGGCAAAAGAGCAAAATATATAGAGAAAAACTTGAGGGGGGGTGGATGCAAATCGAAAGTTTGAGGGGGGGGGGTACAAATAGAAAACTCGAGTGTGGGGGGGGGGGTGCAAATCGAAAGTTTGAGGGGGGGGGGGGGTGCAAATCGAAAACTTGAAAGTTTGTCCCCGGGAAGGGTCGCAACACCTCTGGGGGGGTGACACCATTAAGTGCCGCACCGGGTGACACCCGACCTCGCTACGCCACTGACATACATACATACATACATACATACATACATACATACATACATACATATTTCAGGGGGTGTGAGGTGATGGGTGGGGTGACACAATCAAATGCCGACTTAGAGTATATTTAATTTTAATTATTGGTCTTGCATTTCGAATCTTTTAATTTTTGAATTAGCTACTGCTTTTTTTGGGAGCCGGGCATTTTCACGAAAGACACTTGCCGTTTGCACGAAGGCCGATTTCTTGAATGGACACTTGCCCGAATGGGCACAATGTTTTTAAATATATTGTTTTAACTAAATTCACCTAAGGTATTCAAGAATATGTTCGTTAAGTACCTGGAAGAAACACTGAGGTCAACTTGATCAACACTAACTTTTTGAAGTGGTGTGTGAATGTGTTATTTATTTTTCTGCGCATTCAGTTCTGTCTTGGGCGCCCTCTCTTCCGCTTTCCGTTGCGGTTGCACTCAAGCGCCTGGCGTGTCACATTTGGATGATCCTTGCTGTGTCTCACCCATCCTTCCGTTCGATTTAAAGAGTGCCAGACGCTATGCATACGGTAAGCTCTTATGACCGTTTACTTACTAAATCGAATCAGACGCTTCTGTCGGATTTAGAGTACGGTTAGGCGCCCCTAGTTTCAGAGTACGGTTGGGTCCACCCAATTCTGATGGGTACCTAACTCAGGTTGCGGAAAGTAAAGGTGGCTGGGCATAGTGCTGATTACATTATCCCTTGATATGCAGAGGTCAAGAAACATATAAACTCGACTTCATCTGCCCAATGGATCATAAGGTCTAAAGGGGTATTTTTAATTTTACTTTTATTACTTATAACCAGTCTCTTATTTCGCATAATTAGTGAATAATTATAAAATATGTAATGACAAATCGGCTGAGCAAGAGTTGTTTTATCTTTATCTCAGAGTCGTGTAAAGTCTAAAGGAAATACACAACCGTTTACGCAGCACTTTTATTTGTTATTTTCCAAAAAAAAAAAAAAAACGAGACTTGAATTTACTGGGAAAATTCAATATGGAGACTGATTTCATAAATTTTTTTCCAATATTTAAGTTAAATTTTAACCTTGGGAGTTGCACAGAAACTGTCGAAAATTATGGCAGATCCCATCACCATTCATGAGTAATAAATTGTTACTCAACACCGATAAAGTTATTATAAATGTGTTCAAGCTTAGTTATTTTGTAAGAAATGATGTATCTAAAATGTATATATATATATATATATATATATATATATATATATATATATATATATATTAAAAAACGCCTTCATTACGACACCTCAGGGAGTCTACAGTTTTATTTAAAAAAACTGTTAGCTAATTTAAAGAAATCTACTTTTTCCTAAACTATAAATTATTTTGAATTTTTTTTCTAGTGCATTTAAAAAATATGCAGTTTACTTCTACATACTGTCATTTCTGCAGTTCATTCGTAAATTTTAGACAACATGATATCAATAAAAATTATATTTAAAAATTTAAAAACAATTTACTTTATGATTTTCAACTCCATACTACTACTAACAGTACAATAATAAATATTTAAAGAAACAATTCCAGACGATTATTAAATTGTCAGTGTTTACTGAAAATGTAAACCAAATGATAGAAAGATTTGTATGATGTGGATTTACACGCAGACACACAAGTTGAATGTAGCCTACGTGGTCACAAAAACATGGTACAGCGTTCTGATTCATTGTCTACTTGCGGAAGTTTTCGGTGGCTGCTTATGGTAATGTGTGGTCTGCTTAAGTTAATGTGTGGCCTGGTTATGTTAATTTGTGTCCTGGTTAGGTTAATTTCTGCAATTGTTAAGTTAATGTGTTACCTGGTTAAGTTAATGTGTGGCCTGGCTAAGTTAATGCGTGGTCTGGTTAGGTTAATTTTTGGCCTGGTTAAAATCATCTGTGTCCTTTGTTAAGTTAATGTGTGGCCTGGTTAAATTAATTTGTGGCTTAACTAAGTTAATTTGTGGCCTGGTTAGGTTAATTTGTGGCCTGGTTAAGTTAATGTGTTACCTGGTTAAGTTAATGTGTTACCTGGTTAAGTTAATGTTTGGCCTAGAGGTTAAGTTAATGTGTGGCCTGGTTAAACTAATTTGTGGCCTGGTTAAAATAATTTGTTGTCTGGTTAAGTTAATTTGTGGTCTGGTTAAGTTAACTTGTGGCCTGGTTAAAATAAAGTGTGTCCTTTGTTAAGTTAATTTGTGACCTGTTTATTTCAATTGTGGCCTGGCCAGCGACACATGGACCCCGTCATATAGGCTCACGACAAATAGGCTCCGGTCAATAAGGCTCCCGACGAATAGGCTCCCGTCATTTAGTTTCTCTACAAAACGGCCCCCGTTATTACGAACCCGACAAATAGGCTCCCGTCATTTTGGCTCACGACAAATAGACTCCTGTCAATTTGGCTCCCGACTAAAGGACCACTGACAATACGGTTTCTGTAGAAACTAAGTCACCCGGCTAAACGGTCTAATTGAATATGAAACCTGGCAGTGGGACCCTTTCATCAATATTCTTTAGAGTTAGCTTAAGTAATACAACGTATGCATCTTTTGTTCGGCTGGCCATATTTCTATAATAGTTTATCTATTATAAGAAATAGTATCTATGACTTCCATAAATGAGTCGGTTATAGGCTGTTCCAACTTAGTGTGTTGGGAGAGGGATCCACGCTGTACATTCCTACCTGCAGTGTGCTTGTAGGTTATCAAAACAAAATGCCGTTATCCTGTAAACAGCATGCATATCATACATGTACACTTATGTCCTAGCTTTTAAGCAAAGATCTTTACTGTTGTAAATTAAACATTATTAAATCTTAACAAATGGTGGAATTTAGCTGTTAAGGACTCGATTTGTTTGTGAATTGATGTTGGTTCATGAAAAACAATTTCATTCAGGAATTAAAAGAGAGTATAGTGGTATTGGAGGCAGGACAAAATGGTTACCTTTTATCCATACGTGGTCATGCCATTCATTTGTCTGGAGCCAATATGTTCTGAGTCATTTTGTTGAAAGCCAATATTTCGGGATCCCGTTTGTCGGTTGCCAATATGTCGGGAGCCGATTTAGGCTCCCTAACAAATGGACTCCTGACATATTGGCTCCCGACAAATAGGCTCAGTACATATTGGCTCCCGACAAAGCGGCTCCCGACATATTGACACACGACATATTTGCTCACGACATGTTGGCTACCAAGAAAAGGGCTTCCAATATATTGGCTTCTGACAAAATGACTCCCGACATTTTGGCTCCAGACAAATGAATCGTATTACCACTACTGGCATAAAAGTAACCATTTTGTCTTACATCCACGGGGTCCATATGTCGCTGACCCTTTTGACGGGGTCGATATGACGGGGCTCTTATGTCGGGGTCGATTTGTTGGGGTCGTATTGACGGGGCCGTTTTGTCATTGGCCGTTTTGACACCGCACGAACGAATATAGTATCAAATTTGTTTTACGCAATCCGTAATGGACGAAACTAAAATGTAATTCAAATTTTGTCGGTATTTAACATGTAGTCCGGTCAAGGAAACGTGATCGGTCAACTTCATTCGGTTTCTTACAATTCTTTGCGACATATGGTGGTAACGCCATCTATCTGTTTATCCTTGGTACACCCCTGTCATCTCCAGTCGCATGGACCCCATTGTTCACCTGATAAGGATAGCAACTAGCATTGTTTCTTGTCGCTCTGCCTTATTGCTTGTGGACGATGATGCCGGCGGCTTTTGACTTCTATCTGATGGTTTCTCACATCGTTGACATAGAAGATATGAAAACACGAGTGTATTTCGAAAAATTTAGCTGTTAATCATAAGCGTTTAAGACACTCATGTAATCTCCAGTCGCTTGGACCCGAAAGTTCATCTTATAAATATAGCTACTAGCATCGTCCATTCTCTTGAAATTTTCGTCTTATTTCATTCCTTATTTCGATGGTTGTCTAGATAGGAGCTATATTTTGCGATATTAGTATTTTTATGGTCTGTCGGCCTTATGGTCTGTCGGCCTTTTGTCCTACACCCTCTCTCTCTCTCTCTCTCTCTCTCTCTCTCTCTCTCTCTCTCTCTATATATATATATATATATATATATATATATATATATATATATATATATATATAATATATATATATATATATATATATATATATATATATATATATATATATATATATAAAACCTATATAGTTTCAGCATAATTACATATTATTGTATCTACCCTAATCGTTTTGCTTTGCATAAATAATGTCTATGTTGGTTTAACTAAACAAAATTTTGACCGAACTGATGGTAAAACCTAAAATTATAAAACATATCGGGAGCCTGGTACAAAATAAATAACTGTATATGGCTGGAACCTTTAGCAATACAAAAATTCCTATCAATAATATATTTCTAGTTAGTATTTCTGTTTTTCGACTAGTCAATGTTTAAGTGGTTACTGGAAGGGCTATTAATTGAAGAAAGTTGTTAAGTTTATTAATGCATTAATAAATAATCATTTAAACTTTATCAGCCGGTACCACATAACTCTGTCCATTAGATTTTAGTATCGACGCTTCAAATGTTTGTAATTAGCCTGTAATTAGTCATTTGTTGTACTCAACTTTTGGCTAACTAAAATCATTGTAATATAAGACATTGCACTATTAACTGATGTTTTACGCAGTTTGTTTTGAGAGATTTTAACCAGATGAAAAACTACTTTTTTAAAAATAGCTTTTACGGACAAATATTTAACAGTAGCTTTTGCAGTCAACAATATCCACAAATATTAAACCATAGTTTTAATAAGGCTAAACAAGAAATTCCGCAATCAATATCCATTTTAAAACGTCATTTTTTTAAATAATTGTTTTGTGTAATTAAATGTATTTTACATGTATTTTACATTTTTAACAAATGGATGCTTTTAAAAGCGGTTTATTATTATTGATTTGTTTAGTCTATTGAAAATAGTTTACTATAGTTGTTTACTTAAAACTTTAAACAAAACAGATATTTAGATCTATATGAAAACCTCACAATAAAAGCTATCATTAAATTTCAAATTAAAAGACATGATTTTGTATTTTGTTTAATTAAGTTTTTAAAAAGTGTTTTTTTTTAAATTAATATTCTTAAAAAGTCAATATCTAAGGCTAGTTTTTAAGGCGACGAGGCGGTGTAGGTAAGGTTCGTTTAATGCTGCTTCTCTATTAAATCGGTCACACTTTTTGGTAAAAAAAAAGTTTTAGCTCTCAAAAAATGAATTTTTATAATTCTACAGAGAATTTGAATATTAACTTCACAAACACTATAAACATGAAGTGGTTTGAATAGGCCTATTTGCTTGTTTAAACAGTATCTGGCTTTTTGAAATAAACAATTTTTGCTAAGGTTTAATTATATTTTTGTGTCCGAAAATCATTTTAGTGGTATACAATTGACTTTTATTTTTTGTATTAACGGTATTGAAAAAATACAATTACAATCCAGAATAATCTCTGCAAAATACCTACCAGAAAATCATTAGACGAAAGTTAGTGTATAACCAGGTAGATGACATTGTTGTGATTTTGGTGATTGTAATATTTTCCTGTTAAATAAAAGCTAAATCAAATAGATCCATTAATGTATTTGAAGTTTGGCTTTCAAAGTTTTAAATGTAATGATATTGTAAACAGATGTATGCATTTGAACATTCTTATTAATGCGATACACATTTATCTCTGTAATTTTTTTCAGATGCCAAGCATTTTATTAGATACATCCAAGCACTAGATACCACATCGATGATACATGGTATTAGGGCAACCATGATGTTTTTCTTACTTTTTTTCTGTGCTCAAGTCCAACACAGCCACCAATTTATGTTGAACTTTGCCAGCAGCTCAAAGAACAACAGCACAACAATCACATCACCACCAACATGGTCAACCCAAACATCCACAATTTCATCAACGTTGGCAACAAACACATCCACAGCTACTCCACCAACGTTGGCAACAAACACATCCACAGCTGCTCCACCAACGTTGGCAACAAACACATCCACAGCTGCTCCACCAACGTTGGCAACAAACACATTCACAGCTGCTCCACCAACGTTGGCAACAAACACATCCACAGCTGCTACACCAACGTTAGCAACAAACACATCCACAGCTGCTCCACCAACGTTGGCAACAAACACATTCACAGCTGATCCACCAACGTTGGCAACAAACACATCCACAGCTGATCCACCAATGTTATCAACAAACACATCCACAGCTGCTCCACCAACGTTAGCAACAAACACATCCACAGCTGCTCCACCAACGTTGGCAACAAACACATCCACAGCTGCTCCACCAACGTTAGCAACAAACACATTCACAGCTGCCCCACCAACGTGGGTAACCAATACAACATCCACAGCTCCACCAATATTTGCTACCAATACAACATCCACAGCTCCACCAATGTTGGCTACCAATACAACATCCTCAGCTCCACCAATGTTGGCTACCAATACAACATCCACAGCTCCACCAACCAGGGCTACTCACCATGATTCCCCTGACCCCATGAGGGTACCATCTTCGTGTCAAGGCCGATGTTGGATGATCCTGTTTCCATGCTCCTGTGACGTCACTTGTCACTTGCTCCACTTCTGCTGTGATGACGTGGACACGGCGTGCCCGGAAGTGATCACCGCCAGCAGAATTCTCTATGGTAACGTCTTTGACCGTCAGGTTGTGTGTAGTTCAACAGAAAGACTTAACTTCGGCTATTTTTTAATCACCACTTGTCCAACGGGAATCCACAACGCCACTGACATAGATGGCGTCACGCCTTTTTTTCATAGTCTCACTACAAAAACAGACTCTAATTTAAACCTTGACCACATTCTGAACAATGTTCCAATCACCGACCCGAAAACAAAATTGAATTTCATCAACCTCACCGTATTTCACTGCAACACTCAAAGCAAATCCACCCCTCTCAAATGGAACGTGTGTTTCCAAAGTAAGAATTTCATACAGTCTTTAAAGAACGCCAGCGATTTGTCGGATAACATGGACAGAGGCTGCTCGTCTTATTATCTTCCACCTGAAGAGTTAAACAACAGGGTGATGGCCAAGTGTGTCCCATTCGCTATTGCTAAGTGTAGCCCTAGTCTAGCCACCCTTGATAACCAACGTAAGTGCAGTCAAAACATTTCTTTTGTAATCGATGCAGATAACACATTTTATAAAAATAGACACTGTGCTATTTGCAATGGTCTGAACGAAACGGAATTACTCTTTCCCAAAGAGATCAAACATCAAGACGCCGCACGGCACAAAAATCAACTGTCCGTCTTAGTTTCGTTCGATGAAGTTGGCATAAAATTAAAGTCTTATCCTCGACGCTTCTCGGGTAAGTCAATGCCATGGCTGACTGCTTCCTGTCATGCGCCGGAAGTAGCCTTCGACCTGGTGACATTGGACAGTTTGAGCTGTGATGTGGACAAGTGCTCGCCATCCTTTTACAAAAGCCCTGACGGCAACTGTGTGATGACCAACGTTCTGCAGCTGGCTGTCACGGATGACGGATTCCCCCTGTCCCATCAAGAACAGTTCCGGTTACCAGGGTTCGTCGCGTGCTATTTGGAACGCCTTATCGGATGGGACGTATCATATTCTGAAAACTCTACAGAAATACTGTTTGATGCTCGCCTGAACATCACGCTTTATTCTACAAAAACAGCTGTCAATGAAAATCTACAGTTCCTAAATCCCTCAGAATTTTTATTAATTGAAAAGCCGAGTCTTTTATCTATGGCAAAATCTTTCGTTTTATATCGAAGGCTCCGAAGTTTGAACTCTCGAGAGGTCACATTAAAGGTCACACAAGAGGGGACGCTTGAAAACAGATCGACAGACGCGAACGTGTCTAAAAGATTTAATTCAACCCGTCTTACTCAAAGTTTCTTCCCAGAGGAGTCGCCGTCGTGTGGAGACAGCAATCGTGTCGCCCTCTGCTACTGCACCTTCAGGCCGACTTTGCAGGAGACTTCTTGCAGTCTTAGCTGTCTTCATGTCTGCCTGCACATCAGCGACAATGAGCTGGAGACCAACCTGTGTTTGGACGTTCTCAGTCAAGGTCATTTTAACTGGCCATCAGGAGCTGTCACTGCTATTTTAGTTAGCGTGAATTGGGTGTTATTAATCGCTGATTAAAATAAGAATTTTATGTTTTTGAATTTAAACTAACAGCCAAGAAAGTATCACTTAGATATTCGAATTAATAGCAGAACTGACCAAATAAATGTCTTTAGGGTACTTTTTTTTACCGGCTGATGTTAAAAGGCATTGTGCCGTAAGAAATAAATGCATCAAACACGAATTACGCGTCTGTTTTGTTTTTTTGAACGGAAATATTGGTTGAATGATCAACAGAGGTTGCAGGGGTTTAAGTGTTATAGTTTGTACAAAAGTTAGGAGATAGAAAAACAGAAAAAGATAGAAAAAGAAATCAGGAGGAATTAAAATAGAAAAAGAGAGAAACTAAATTTAAAATAATAGAGTGGGGAAATCACAGAATGTGATTGTTCACTGTTTAATTTCACAAAAGGAATTTGGCTAGTCTACATTGAAAACTATTCAATTGATTGAATAGTTAAAAGAATAAACTTATTTTATGTGTTTTGGGTAAATACTACATTGCTGTCTTTTCTTTTCTAATACATTTGTATTTTGACAATTAAAAACAAATACTTTTAAAAATATACACCAATTCGGATATATCTAAACAACCCAATGCATGCAAAATTGGTGTCTTTAGCTGGAAATGCATAAACCGAAGCATCGGAATTTCCAGCTCATCTTTGCAAACGAACAGGCAAGTTATAAATACACAAGATGATTCGCCCGTTCAGGGAAAAATACAATGGGTGCTGGGATGATCATGGTTTTTATTGTCACCACTCCCCATTCACAGCGGTGATTACCAATGATTTACAATCAAATGATAATTAAAACCAACTGCATCATCATTTGTCTGTTCAGTATTTGGCGTCAACATTACTGTCCATTAAAATAAGACTTTTGACAGTATTTTTATATCTCACTAGCGTACCCGTCCCCGCGCGTTGCCGCGGGAATAGAAGAAAGTCCGACGAAATATATAAGAAGGCTTTCATCCATGCATTACCAATCCTATACTCTTACACTCGTGACCTTGTTTTCTAAAAGTGAGTTATTTAAATGTAAACAATGCCTGCGCTTGGATCATAAATATAGGGGCACGGGTTTACCTACACTACCGCATGAAAACCTTGAGTGTACATTAATCACTCAACGAAATAATATGGTAGAACACACCTCGGTGACCGCCCATGTGTCAGAGACGTAGAGAGGCGCACTCAGGAGCCCCCCCCCCTCGATTACACTACCGCGTAGGGGCGGCGTACCAACCCTGGCTCCTTAAAACTAACAGGCGCCATCGTGCCAAATAGCATCCTGTTAACAATGATGCAGATTGCGCCATTCGCCAAAGTGACACAATTGAACAGGATTTGTTATTTAACACGTAAAAAAAATATTTGACGTGTTTAAAACATCAGTGTGACTGATGCAATATTTTAGCGTTTCTAATGGTCTATTCTTAGATATTAGATGCTCGTCTCAATTTCTGATTTGATTATATAAAATAGATGCTAATTGCATCATTCGCAAAGTGACGAAACTGTTTGGATTTTTTTTCGGACAAAAAGAAACATCCCAGTTAATAATCTAACCTTGGTTAATTTTTCTGATTATTAAAATAAAACGTATTAAATGGCCCTCAGCGGCCCATGTGAGCCTTTGGGGGCTGAAACAGACATTTTTATTTGCAGCCTAATCGCACCCTACCAGGGCGCCAGAGGATATGCCTGATTCAATTTAATGAGCGCTTGTAACGTCCTATCCTATCCATTGTCTAACACAATGTTTAGACCGAAAGTAGTTACCATAGCGCCCACTGGAAAGACCAGGGCGTCAAATCGCATCCTGCCGGGGGCTTTCCATGCAATATTAAATCCCCCTCCCCCACCACCCACCCATCCCTATTCCCCCTCCCACCTCAGAAACCTCTGGAGTATTCATCTACTCCCTAAAGTTTTATGGCACCGGGATAAACTGTGTCGAGCCGCAATCGACGTTTATTTTTATATACTATATATAGAGAAAATCTCACCCTCCTGTGGCGCCGCCCTTGCGAAATAAAAAATGATTTTTTTACAGAACCCTTTCCTGTAGTGTTCTTATTAAGTCCCTGAAGTTTGATGGCCATCGAATGAACGTTGTGAGACCGCAATCGACATTTATTTTTATATACCATATTTGAAGAGAAAACAAACCACGCCCTGCCGGGCCGCCACCCCTGCGAATTTGAAAATGTTGTTAGCGCAGAAACCTCCCCAGGAATATTCTCAACATCTTCCGAAAGTTTCATGGCGATAGTGTGAACGGTGTCACCGCAGTTCACTTTTATTATTTTTATATACCGTATATTGAGAAAAATCGCACCATCCCGTGGCGCCGCCCTTGCAAAATTAAAAATAATTTTTTTACAGAACCCTTCCCCAGAGTGTTCTTATGAGGTCACCAAAGTTTGATGGCGATCGGATGAATGGTGGCAACACAAAATCGAATTTTATTTTTATATACCGTATATAGAGAAAAAACAAATCGCGCCCTGCTGGGGCGCCACCCCTGCGAATTTGAATTTTTTTTTCACAGAAACCTCCCCAGGAATATTCTCAACAACTTCCTAGAGTTTCATGGCAATGTGATAAGAGGTGTCGTAATGCATAAAAGACACACACACATATATTGCTTTATATATATATATAGACTACGCATTCTGCCCAGCTTCGCTTAGGCTTTCGAAAACATTGAGAATTTGAATACTTAATTAATTCGCCCGAGGGTCGGTCTACGACCTCAGGAGTTATGAAGAGGTTCCTACGTGGACTTTTTTTTTCGATTTATAGCTCATATAAGGCGCCGGTCAGTCGAGGTCACTTTAGACTTTTCGGCCAACCGGCCCCCGTGTTCTGTCCCCCCAAGGCAAGATCCTGCCAAATTTGAAGCGCCTGCGGGGACGGGAAGTGCCATATACCCGACAACTTTGCTTTATATATAGATAGAGATTAGCAAATTGCATAGATAAACAAAGATTTCATTAAAGTAATTAAGGCCTGAAATACTTTAGTATAGATATATATTATTTGAATAGATTCTAGATCTAGGTAGGGTCTACATCTGTGTAAGTCTAGTTTTTCCGTAGATCTAAATCATCTAGATCTAGAATCTCTAGATCTAGAATCCTAATAGAATTTTTTTGTAAGTTCAGCCTGAGCAAAATTGTATTGTATAAATTTTATAGCGTACTTAGATCTAAATCAAATGTGAATGAAATAGTTCATTTCTTTTTATTCCAAACGCGGAAGATGACGTCATTAGTTAATGTATAAACATTAGTGACGTGACTGTTTTATGTATTCTTTTTCACAACTATAAACGCTTTTCCTGTTGCATAATTAAAACTGTTTCTCTACATTCGAATACGCCTTTATTTTATTATTTTTCTTCTTTAAATAAAATTGTGGTTATACATTTAAAACATCTAACATATTATTTTCAACAAAAGTCCGTATAAAGGTATTCATATATCGCTGCCGATTCTGACGTGATATCCGGCGAAAATATTTTGCGGCAGCCGATCAAACACTATTTCTATGTAAGACTCGATGAAATTATCAATGACAGAGTCAATGATAACTACCGCTCTCTTGTGTATTTCTCTCGAGAAACTCAATGATAAAGCGTTAATAGTTATAAAGAGAGAGAGTTTATCAAAACGGAAATAGTTCAATTCGTTTAATTAAATTAAGCGTTAAACGTAATTATTAATTCATAATTTCTTGGCGATTGATACAATTGTTTAGGGACAGTTAAACTAGTTTTAAAAAAAAATATAGAACCTCGATCTTTGTTTATAATTTATTAATTAAAATAAGATTTTTAAAAAGATAATTAAAACAGGCTTTTTTACTATATTATTTGAAACAAAAAAATTAATAAATCATGAATATAATAAATAATTTTAATTATTTCTCATTCTAAACGTATCGAATATATTTTTAAAATGCAAGGTAATCTTTTATAGGACCTACATGATTAATTTTCATCTAATAATAAAAAAAACAAGTTAATAAAAAGTCTAGTGACAATTTAAGCGCAATTTCCTTAATTAATTTTTTGTGACCGAACGAAAGGATATTTTTGAAAACTTTCTTCGGTAATATTGTTCTACATTATTGCAGGAATCGAATGGTAAATGTTTCAAGTCGCTAAGTCGTCTGCTTGCTGAGATATGGGCCAAAAACTGCATTTTTTTCGAGTTTTTTTGGCTTTTCCAGGAAATCCAGGAAGGAATTATGGGAATTTTTTTGGCCACAATCATCCTCGGAACTTGCTTAACATATTTGCTTCGTTGAGGAGGAGATACGACTTAAAGCTGCGAACACACATCGGACACACATCCATCCAGAACGAGTTAATAATCGCAATTGTCCGTATGGAAATTGCGCTAAAAAATCTTAATAAAAAATATTAATCCTACAAATATTAGAGTAGTCTCCCTAGACAGTTTCTATTCGAATGTATTTTGTGTTGATTTTCGTCATGAAATACAGTTGACTTTTTAAATTAATTATATAAGAAAACAATCTATCTCTGTGTATATTTATTTTTAAAATATCATTACAATACTTAGAATAGGTGTTTCAGGTTAAATAGCAATTATTACATTATTTCTCATTCTAAATCTTTGGCTTTCGGGTTTTTAAATTTAAGATTATGAACACATTGGCTTGACGAAAATGATTATATACTCTTAAATACATAATAAAATTTACTTTTATTAATAAACCTACACTATTTTATGCACACATACAAAAAAGAATATTTTAGCGGCAAGTACGTAAAAAAAAACATAACAAAAGGAAATTCCTTTATACTGAATAGTTCTACCTAACTACAAAAATGTAAAAATACATAGTCCTCGAGCACACTAGCACATACATATATACATACGAACATATGTGTGTGTGTAAGTAGGATGTAAGGTAAGCAGACAGGCGGGGTGGAAAGAAAGCAGTTTGGCAGGAATAACGGCAGGTAGGAAAGTAGGTAGGCAGGCAGAAGCGCAGGCAGGTTAGTAAGTAGGCAAGTAGTTAGGTATGTAGGTAGGTGGGCCTAAGTAGGAAGGCGCCTCACTCGGTATAGTGATGGATTATAGTAGCCCTTCATATTCATAGCGTTTCGCAATTATTAAAACGAACAAAGGTACCATAGTACTCACGGGAAAGCCCAGGGAGCTAAACTGAACCTTGCCGGGGCGCCACCAAATCGAATTATTTTTTTCCGCAGAAACCACCACAGGGTATTAGCAATAGCTTCTCAAATTTAAATGACAAACGAATGAAATCTTTGGTAATGCTTAAACAAACAAACCCACATATTCGTTTATGGGGCACGGGTTTGTCCACACTACCGCCTAGACGCACCAAGGCGTACTGTATGAAAGCATTGCGTGTACGTTAATCAATCTCTGTAATAGTGAGGCAGAACACACATCGGCAACCGCCCACGTGTTAGAGACGCGTCCCTTAGCGCTCCATGGAGCCACTGGTTATACTTCCGCAGGGGCGCCCCTAATTAGGTTTAATTATCAAATGTCGTGTGCCACCGTGTCTCTATTGTAGAGTGCTCTTTAAAAAGCAAGTAGGCGATCTCGGTAGAACCCGGGGCGCTCTCTATTCTACTTAGTGAACAATTATAGTAGCCCATCTAAAACTTAGTGTCTCCTGGGGAAGCTCTTGGCCGCTCTGGGTCACTCAATCGCCGGGGAGCTGGGGAGCTGGCGGATGGACCTGATGTAGTTTTACCACTGAATCTCAGAGGCGTAGCGACCCTTCCTGGCGCCTGGGGACAACTTTTCAATTTGGCGCCCCCAACCCAACTCCTGCCGGGGACAAACTTTCAATTTGGCGCCCCCATATATTTTTTATATTTATAATCCAAAACTGTAGCTAAAATGAGCTTTTATTTTTTTCCAACCCATTTTGGAGCCCCCTTGGGTGGGCGCCCGGGGACATATGTACCCCCCCCCCCCACCCCCTCGTTAAGCCTCTGCTGAATCTAGTATTACATATGACCGCAATTGATGAGATAGCCCATACACTTAAAATCAATTTTCAACTGTCTTTTTCATTTAGTTTTACGATTAATTTCTCTAGATCTACAGATCAGCTGTCGAAGGAAGAACATGACACATGTTGTTATGAAATCTCTAGATTTTAGATCTAGACTTAGATCTAGAATCTAGATCTAGCTCTAGGGCACTAGACTTTACGTAAATTCTAGATCTAGTGTTAATGCAAATTCTACATCTAGAATCTATTTCAGGCCTTAATTTATATAAATCTTTGTTTAGCTTTAATGACCATCTAATTCGAGAATACATCGGATTTATCTATCTAGGTTCTAGAGCTAGATATAGTAGGATTACTCGCTTTATTGGAGGCGTGGTCGGTTGCTAACAACAATGGCGTCCGGACCGGACGCATGACTTCCGACTATTTTTAGGCTATGTTTACCACGAGCAAAATGGCGGGTTTTCACGTTATATAAACATGCTAAACGAGTCGTAGAATCTAGATCTAGATAATTCTATCTAGATCTAAATAATTTTAAACCTTCATTATTTTATATAAATCTTTGTTTGGCTAATTTAAGAAAAAATTTAATTTGAAACTTACAAATACTAGACTTAGATCTAGATCTATGCGCGTAAATCAAGTTGCATAAGGAGACTCAAAGTATTAAAGTATAGTATAAAAATTCATCTGCGACGTCACGAGTAAGAGCTAAGTTGTTAGTATAATCGGCTTTCATGCGGGAGGCACAGGTTCTAGACCAATACGACAATGATAATTTTTTTTTCAATTTTATTTTATTTTTTAGATGTGAATAATAAAGTTGCCTATCTGCGCTTGGCGGGATTCAGGGCAGGTGAAGTAGAGTTCATCTGTTTCTTTGTCCTAAGCATATGAAGGGATAGTGTTGTCAGAGACATGCTCGGCTGGAATCGTTTTTTAAGCGATAAAAACATGTTGTCTGAGACTTGGCGGGACACTGGGCAGGTGAAGTAGAGTTGAGTAGGTCACCTGTGACGTCAGTATATGAAGGGATAGTCCGAAATCGGTGTTTTCGGTGTTTTTAAAAGATAAAAAACATATTTTTGAATGTGGGGTCTGTTTTTTTGTGACGATAAGTGACACTGCAGTAGCATAGCGAGGGGGGGGGGGGGCGGGGGGGGGGGGGAAATATGTTCCCGGGCGCCGACCTTAGGGGCGCCAAAATGGGTTGTAAAAATAAATTGAAAGGTTGAGGGGGGTACAAATCGAAAGTTTGAGGGGGGGTGCACATCAAAAGTTTGAGGGGGGGGGGGGGGGGGGGTGGGCTTGCAAATCGAAATCTTGCGGGGGGGGGGGGGGGTTCAAATCGAAAAGTTTGTCCACGGGCGCCGGGAAGGGTCGCTACGCCTCTGAGTAACAGACGTGATGTTTTTTGATGGAAGACCCCCGAAACCCACAGTTATCCAACGGAGGACGGGTAGTCTAGTATATATATATATATATATATATATATATATATATATATATATATATATATATATATATATATATATATATATATATATATATATATTTCGGTGGTGTGAAGGGATGGGTGGGGGTGACACCACCAAATGCCGCACCAAATTAAACCCGACCTTGCTACGCAACTGGCTAAGAGTATATTTAATTTAATTATTGGTCTTGAATTTCGAATCTTTTCATTTTTGAATTAGCTACTGCTTTATGGGAGCCGGACATTTTCCTGAAAGACACTTGCCGTTTGCGCGAAGGCCGATTTCACGAATTGACACTTGCCCGAAAGGGAAAACGCCCAAATGGGCACAGTGTTTTTATATCTTTTTTTTAAAACTAAATTCACCTAATGTATTCAAGAATATGTTCGTTAAGTACCTGGAAGAAACACTGTGGTCAACTTGATTAACACTAACTTTTTGAAGTTGTGTGTAAATGTGTTATTTATTTTTCTGCGCATTCAGTTCTGTCTTGGGCGCCCTCTCTTACGCTTTCCGTGGCGGTGGCACTCAAGCGCCTGGCGTGTCACATTTGGATAAGCCTTGCTGTGTCTCACCATTCCTTACGTTCGATTTAAAGAGTGCCATACGCTACGCATACGGTAAGCTCTTATAAGCGTTTACTTACTAAATCGAATCAGACGCTTCCGCCGGAAGTAGAGTACGGTTGGGCGCCCCTAGTTTCAGAGTACGGTTGGATCCACCCAACTCTGATGGGTACCTAACTCACGTTACGGAAAGTATAGTGCTGACCACATATCCCTTGATATGCAGAGGTCAAGAAACATATGAACTCCACTTCATCTGCCCAATAGATCATAAGGTTTAAAGGGGTATTTTTACTTTTACTATACTACATTTAACCAGTCTCGTATTTCGCATAATTAGTGAATAATTATAAAATATGTAATGACAAATCGGCTGAGCAAGAGCTGTTTTATCTTTATCTCAGAGTCGTGTAAGGTCTAAAGGAAATACACAACCGTTAACGCAGCACTTTGATTTTTACTTTCAAAAGAAACGAGGCTTGAATTCACTGGGAAAATTTAATATGGAGACTGATTTTATACAAAAATTTCCAATATTTCAGTTAAATTTTAACCATGGGAGTTGCATAGAAACTGTCGAAAATTATGGCTGTTCCCATCACTATTCATGAGTAATAAATTGTTACTCAACACCGATAAAGTTATTATAAATGTGTTCAAGCTTAGTTATTTTGTAAGAAATAATGTATCTAAAATTGTTATATATATATTAGGAAATACCTTCATTACGACACCTCAGGGAGTCTGCAGTTTTAATTTAAAAAACTGTTAGCTAATTTAAAGAAATCTAAACTATAAATTATTTTGAATATTTTTTCTAGTGCATTTAAAAATATGCAATTTACTTCTACATACTGTCATTTCTGCAGTTCATTCGTAAATTTTAGACAACGTGATATAAATAAAAATGATATTTAAAAATTTAAAAACAATTTACTTTATGACTTTCAACGCCATACTAACAGTACAATAATAAATATTTAAAGAAACAATTCCAGACGATTATTAAATTGTCAGTGTTTACTGACAATGTAAACCAAATGATAGAAAGATTTGTATGATGTGGATTTACATGCAGATACAGAAGTTGGATGTACGTGTTCAAAAAAACATACTTCATTGTTCTGATTCATGTTCTACTAGTTTTAGTTTTCTGTGGCCTGGCGCAGTTAATGTGTGGCCTGGTTAAGTTAATTTGTGGCCTGGTTAAGTTAATTTGTAGCCAGATTTATTGGAATAGTGGCCTGGTTAAGTTAATTTGTGGCCTGTTTACGTTAATTTGTGTCCTGGGTAAATATTTGTGGCCTGATTAAGTTAATTTGTGTCCTGGTTAAGTATTTGTGGCCTGGTTAAGTTAATTTGTGGCCTGGTTAAGTATTTATGGCCTGGTTTATTTAATTTGTGTCTTGGTTAAGTTAGTTTGTAGCCAGATATATTTGAATTGCGGCCTGGTTAAGTTAATTTGTGGCCTGTTTACGTTAATTTGTGTCCTGGTTAAGTATTTGTGGCCTGGTTAAGTTAATTTGTGGCCTGTTTAAGTTAATTTGTGTCCTGGTTAAGTATTTGTGGCCTGGTTACGTTAATTTGTGACCTGGTTAAGTATTTGTGGCCTGGTTTATTTAAATTGTGGCCTGGTTAAGTTAATTTTTGGCCCGGTTAAGTTAATGTGTGGCCTGGTTAAGTTAATTTGTTGCCTGGTTTATTTAAATTGTGGCCTGGTTAAGTTAATTTGTGCCCCCCCACACACACCCACACACGACACACACACATATATGGATCCGGATAAAAGGCCGACAAGACAAAAGGCCGACACATTTTTAAAAATTAAAAACCATTTTAATAAACATAAAGTAAAAGTAAAACAGAACAAAATAAGGTCTAGTATGATAAATTGGTGACAGGACAAATGATCTCAGGACAAATGATCCCAGACAAAATGTCTCACGGACAAATGATCTCAGTACAAATGATCCTACGGACATAAGATACCAGGACTAAATATATCAGGACAAATGATATCATGGACAAATTATCTCAGAAAAAATCTCAGACAAAATATCTCACATCAAAATTTTAATAGTGTGTTGGATGATTTTAGTTGATCTGAACATTTTTTAATTTACTGTCATATGATCTTGATTACTTTTTAAAATATTGTTTATAGGCCTATATTATAATTGTAAGAAATGTTTGCCGCATAAATTTGTCATATTCCACTAAATATTTTAAAATTAAGATTATTAATATAGTATGTATAGTATATATAGATTAAAGAAATTGTTCGATAGACAGCGTTGGTGAATTTGCCAAACATAAGACAATCTTACCTTGTCCGGTGGACTAAAACTAGATCAAAGGAAATGAAATAACAATAAAGACACACCTTCGTATCAAGGTGGCCGCTCGATTTGACGGACATCCGCCCTCCATGGACAATACAACTAGATTCCTAAGTTAATAGGTATGCGTGGGTCACACCTTAGTGATCAGTTGACCAATGCTTATTTAAACTACATCGGTCATCGAGGATCAAAGTTTGTCGTGATGTGCATGCCCAGCTTAAGCCTATTTCCTTACATAAGTCCGAAATTTATCAATGTGATGCATTCGATAGGGCCCGTAAAGAGGACATAGAGTCTGTATGTGGATGGCACTATAAGGCTCGGCGGCGCAGAGTAATGTGGCCCGACGTAAGGCAAGCCATATAGCAGTAAGTTCGGCGGTGAAGATAGTGCCGTATACTGAAGCCATATAGCAGTAAGTTCGGCGATGAAGATAGTGCCGTATACTGAAGCCATATAGCAGTAAGTTCGGCGGTGAAGATAGTGCCGAATACTGAAGCCATATAGCAGTACGTTCGGCGGTGAAGATAGTGCCGTATACTGAAGCCATATAGCAGTACGTTCGGCGGTAAAGATAGTGCCGTATACTGAAGCCATATAGCAGTAAGTTCGGCGGTGAAGATAGTGCCGTATACTTAAGCCATATATAGTAAGTTCGGCGGTGAAGATAGTGCCGTATACTGAAGCCATATAGCAGTAAGTTCGGCGGTGAAGATATTGCCGTATACTGAAGCCATATAGCAGTAAGTTCGGCGGTAAAGATAGTGCCGTATACTGAAGCCATATAGCAGTAAGTTTGGCGGTAAAGATAGTGCCGTATACTGAAGCCATATAGCAGTAAGTTCGGCGGTGAAGATAGTGCCGTATACTGAAGCCATATAGCAGTAAGTTCGGCGGTGAAGATAGTGCCGTATACTGAAGCCATATAGCAGTAAGTTCGGCGGTAAAGATAGTGCCGTATACTGAAGCCACATAGCAGTAAGTTCGGCGGTAAAGATAGTGCCGTATACTTAAGCCATATAGCAGTAAGTTCGGCGGTGAAGATAGTGCCGTATACTGAAGCCATATAGCAGTAAGTTCGGCGGTGAAGATAGTGCCGTATACTGAAGCCATATAGCAGTAAGTTCGGCGGTAAAGATAGTGCCGTATACTGAAGCCATATAGCAGTAAGTTTGGCGGTAAAGATAGTGCCGTATACTGAAGCCATATAGCCGAAGGTTGGGCGGTAAAGATAGTGCCGTATACTGAAGCCATGTAGAAGTAAGTTCGGCGGTGAAGATAGTGCCGTATACTGAAGCCATATAGCAGTAAGTTCGGCGGTGAAGATAGTGCCGTATATTGAAGCCATATAGCAGTAAGTTCGGCGGTGAAGATAGTGCCGTATACTGAAGCCATATAACAGTAAGTTCGGCGGTAAAGATAGTGCCGTATACTGAAGCCATATAACAGTAAGTTCGGCGGTAAAGATAGTGCCGTATACTGAAGCCATATAGCAGTAAGTTCGGCGGTAAAGATAGTGCCGTATACTGAAGCCATATAGCAGTAAGTTCGGCGGTGAAGATATTGCCGTATACTGAAGCCATATAGCAGTAAGTTCGGCGGTAAAGATAGTGCCGTATACTGAAGCCATATAGCCGTAAGTTCGGCGGTAAAGATAGTGCCGTATACTGAAGCCATGTAGAAGTAAGTTCGGCGGTAAAGATAGTGCCGTATACTGAAGCCATGTAGAAGTAAGTTCGGCGGTGAAGATAGTGCCGTATACTGAAGCCATATAGCAGTAAGTTCGGCGGTGAAGATAGTGCCGTATACTGAAGCCATATAGCAGTAAGTTCGGCGGTGAAGATAGTGCCGTATACTGAAGCCATATAGCAGTAAGTTCGGCGGTGAAGATAGTGCCGTATACTGAAGCCATATAACAGTAAGTTCGGCGGTAAAGATAGTGCCGTATACTGAAGCCATATAACAGTAAGTTCGGCGGTAAAGATAGTGCCGTATACTGAAGCTATATAGCAGTAAGTTCGGCGGTAAAGATAGTGCCGTATACTGAAGCCATATAGCAGTAAGTTCGGCGGTGAAGATATTGCCGTATACTGAAGCCATATAGCAGTAAGTTCGGCGGTAAAGATAGTGCCGTATACTGAAGCCATATAGCAGTAAGTTCGGCGGTAAAGATAGTGCCGTATACTGAAGCCATATAGAAGTAAGTTCGGCGGTAAAGATAGTGCCGTATACTGAAGCCATATAGCAGTAAGTTCGGCGGTAAAGATAGTGCCGTATACTGAAGCCATATAGCCGTAAGTTCGGCGGTAAAGATAGTGCCGTATACTGAAGCCATATAGCAGTAAGTTCGGCGGTAAAGATAGTGCCGTATACTGAAGCCATATAGAAGTAAGTTCGGCGGTAAAGATAGTGCCGTATACTGGACCACACATCTCTGCCTCGTCTAACCCGTCCAAGTAAATTCCATAGCCACTCTCGGTTGATCGTCCAGGAGTAGATCCGTCTGTGTAGATACACAAGGAGTCAGAAACATAAGTGTCCAATAGTCCGAGAAATGCGGTCAGTTGGTCCTCCTTGGAAAGGGGGGACCCGGGTAAGGAAAACCGAACAGCCGGTATGTCTGGCAGGATGTACGGTGGGTACGCGCGTGCTGCTGTATCATCCTCCGGTCAATGGCATTGGTGAAGGAAAAAGAGATCGCAAATATTCTGCTTGTTCAACCCACGTCCGGCGCAACAGTCGTCCAAGTAGATGTTCTTCTGTCCGCCACTTATCCACCATCTGCCGCATGGGGTTGGTGGGGGCAGACGACGAAACCTTTCGTAGCTGGTGGTCATTGAGCGCCGGAAGGATAGGTCCAGGGATTCAATAGAGGCCATGATAGAGCAAACCAGGTCCGGGGTAAGATAGACGGATCGGAGGACCTTCGAAGAAACGCCCCAGTCTAAGGTGGCAAGGCGGACCAACCTACTACCGTAGGCCTGGTCAAAACGACGACAAATGGCGTTGACGTGTTTCTTCAGAAGGAGCTTCCGATCCAAAGTGAACCCTAGCAGGATTGGGTGGGCCTCAAAAGAGAGGGTGTCCGGGCCAAGGAGTAAACTCAGCCGATCCAGCTGACCGGTAAGGGAAAGTGAGAAGAGGCAGTAAACGGTCTTTGTGGGATTCATCCGTAACTGCCAGGTCCGACAAAAGTCCAGAATGATGTTCAAGTCCAACTGCAACGACTGCTGTATCTCCGCAAGGGAGGCTGATGTCCGGTGCAGTTTCAGGTCATCCGCAAACATAAACGGAGAGCTGTGCAACAACGGCAGCAAATCGTTGACGTAAGCTATGAACAGCAGACAAGACAGTGACGAACCTTGGGGAACACCTCGCCCAACAGGTAAGAAGTTTGAAAAGACAGAGTTTACCCTGGTCCGGACATGCCTGTCCAAAAGGAAATCTCGTAACCAGCAGTAGATCCGACCAGACACTCCAAGTCTCTGGAGCTTAAGAAGCAGTAGTGAGGGGTTGACCCGGTCATAAGCCTTCTCACAGTCGAAAAAGACAGCGCCGGTACTCTGCTTCCGAATAAAGCCTTCCCGGGTGTCCTGGAGAAGACGAATGACCAGGTCTATAGCTTGGTGACCTGGGCGAAACCCACATTAATGAGGGTGAAGAAGTCCGCCAGTCTCAAAATAATAGGACAGCCGGGCGTAGACCATCCGCTCGACCACCTTGCCAAGACAAAAGGGAAATAGGGCGAAAGATTTGAGGGATCCTTGCCCATCTTCAACAAGAGGTGAAAGGTAGCTCGCTTCCAAAGTTTGGGAACTCTGCCAGCCTCAAGTGAACGATTGGCCAAGTCTAGAAAATGCTGCAGGGCTGCAGGGGGAAATTACCGAATCATTTCGTACGAAACAAGGTCCTCCCCAGGAGCCTTCCCGAGTCGAACCTTGGAGACAGAAGTTTGAAGTTTAAAGAGAATAAAAGGTACAGAGAAAGTGGGTTCTCTGGCAAGGTGGCCTCGCGGGAAATCCGCTCATGATGGAGGGCAATATGACATGGCAGGCGCTCCGACCGTCCGAGAGACTCGTAGAACTTGTTCAGGGCCTGGGCTCGGCCAAACTCAGAATAGATTTTGCCGTGCTCAGTCTCCAATGGAGTATTTAACTGCTTGGCGGGACCAGTTCCGCCAAGCCGCCGCAGAGTGGAATTGAGGCGTTTTGGGTCCTTAAGACTGAGCCCGGCAAGATCCTCCCGTGTGCGAGTCCGTAGTAGAACCCGAATCGTCTGTCGAAGTTCTCGTCGTAAACTGTGGTAAATCCGAAGGCTGGCAGTAGAAGTCCGACGGGTCGCTCGTTTTCTCGCACAGTTCTTCCTGATACAAAGCCGCTCCAAAGGTTGATTCCAGGTCCGTCTCTTGCATAGACCAGTCCCAGGAATAGCTTTCCGGGAAGCGAATAACACTGCTTTGACGAAAGAAGCATACGCCTCATCGAGGGTTCCATGTACAGTGGAGAAAGTAGAAAGTCTCTCTACAAGGTAAGTCCCGAACTTGTCCCAATCAGCCTTCCGGTATATAAATCGAGGTACGACATAGGGCACATAGCGAAAGGCCAAGTCTAATACGGTCAACAAGGGAAGATGGTCTGAACCGACGTCTCCCAGTACTATAATAGTGGAATTAAGGTATAGTCGAGGTGTCAATAAGGTTAGGTCAGGCCGTGATGATTCTCCGCTACCCTTGCGTAGAAACAATGGAGGGGCGGTGGGAGATTGGTAGTGACGAAGTCCGAATTTATCTATATATCCTTCGATGGCTCGTCCCAAGGCATCAGCTTTAGGGTAACTCCATCGTTGGGAGCAGGCGTTGAAATCCCCGGCAAGTAATACATTACGTCCTGTGATACGAGGAAGCGAGACCTTACCTCGACAAGGCTGGTAAACACAGTAAAGAGTTAACACCTCGCCCCCTATCCTCAAGCGGATACCAAGTAAGTCAGTTGTAGTACGATTGCAAGGCAGGACCTTGACACACAGGGTCTTTCTGACCAATACCTCGGCAAGGGGTGGTTCACGAGCACTGGATTTAGGAATAGACAGGTAAGGAAAAAGCGCTATTAGTCTCGAGTCTCCTGCAGTAGGGCCACATCCACATTTTCCGATGACAACAGGTTGTACAATTCCTCCTCTCGGGAACGAAGACTGAGAATATTGCATTGAAGTACACGTAGTTCAGACATCAGGGGTAGGGTCAGTCTAATAAACACCTGGAAAGCGAAGGTGAAGAAAAGACAGGAGTGAGGTCTCTTAATATCAAAATGGAGGTTATTATGAGTAGACTATCCCCACCTCAAAACAACTCCAACCGGGACAAGGCAAAAATACTCACCTCGCGAAAAAAGTTAGCCAATCAATGAACAGAAGTCCAAAGCACAACTGGGAAGGGGCGAACAACAAGTCGAACATGTAAGCAAAACACGTAGTTCCATCGATACTGGGATGACATGGTAAAACGCTAGCCTGGACATCAAGGGTAGGGTCAGTCTTCAAAACACACCTGGAAAGCGTAGGTGAGTAAAAGTCTGGAGTGAGGTCTCTTAATATAAAAATGGAGGTTATTATGAGAAGAGGCGTAGCGACCCTTCCCGGCGAACGGGGACATGTTCGATTTGCACCCTCCCCTCGAGATTACGATTTGCACACCCCCCTCAAACTTTCGATTTGCACCCCCCCCCTCGAGATTTCGATTTGCACCCCCTCAAACTTTCGATTTGCACCACCCCCCCCCCCGTCGAGATTTCCATGTGCACCCCCCCCCCCCCCCCACCCCCCCTCAAACTGATGGTAAAACCGAAAATTCTAAAACATATCGGGAGCCTGGTACAAAATAAATAACGGTATATGTCTGGAATGTTTAGCAATACAAAAATTCCTATCAATAATATATTTCTAGTTAGTATTTCGATGTTTTTCGATTAGTCAATGTTTAAGTGGTTACTGGAAGGACTATTAATTGAAGAAAGTTGTTACGTTTATTAATGCATTAATAATAAATCATTTACACTTTGTCAGCCGGTACGACCTAGGTCTGTCCATTAGATTTTAGTAGCGACGCTTCAAATGTTTGTAATTAGCAAAAAATTAGTTATTTGTTAAACTCGACTTTTAGCTCACTAAATCCTTTAAAAAGAGGGCATTGCACTATTAACTGATGTGTTATTCAGTTTGTTTTCAGAGATTTTAACCAGTTGAAAAACGAAATCATTTTTAATAGCTTTTCGCAGTGAACATTACGGACGAATATTGAACCCTAGCTATCTCAGTGAACAATATTGATAAATATTAAATCATAGTTGTAAGGGTAAATCAAGAATTTTTTAAATTAATATCCCTTTCAAAATGTAATTTTTAAATATTCTTGTGTAATTAAATGTATTTTTTACTGGTAAGTATGATTTTTAATAAATTGATGTTTTAAAAAGTGGTTATTATTATTGATTTGTTTGATATATTTTTTTTTACTTACAACTTAAAACAAAACAGATATTCATTTGAGAACCTCACAATAAAAGCTATCTTAAAATTTTTAACTTTAAAAATTGTTTTGTATTTTGTGCAATAACGCTTTTTTAAATGATTTTTTAATGGCGTGGTGTAGGTAAGATTCTTTTAATGCTGTCCCTCTATTAGATCTGTCAGACTTTCTCGAATATTCTTATATAACACTACGTGAGATGGCAACTCGGAATATAGACATGATTTTTAATTACTTAAACTTTTAAAAATAAAATAGAATCTTAAAGAAAGAAATTGCGCGCCAAGCGAACACCAACACAAAATGTGCATATTAGTGCGGAATATTATTAGTCTAATATAAAAAAAAATAATAGTCTAATATAAAAAGCTCAATTCTGTATGTAAAATGTTTGTAAAATGATCGTTTGTAAAATGTTTGTCGTGGATACTTCCATGGATTTAAGTGTTAGATTATTATAGTGCTCATGGTCTAAATTTATGAGTTAAAAAATTACTATTGAAAGTCTTTAAAAACAATTTTCATTTTATATACTTAGAATAAAAATTTTCAATCATGAACATTACATAAAATTTAAAAAAAAAGTGTATCAACGTTTATAAAATTTCTAAAATTGTGTCGGACATGTTTTTGCATTTTGTCCTTTAGTTTTGTCCCTTGATTTGGAAAACACAGTTACTTCCCTTTAAAGAACCATTAAATCGGGGGAAGAAAGAATTTACTTTTTATTACTTTGTTTTGGTGTTAAGAAAAAAAAACAACATATTTAGCGGGGATTGATTAAGTGCAATGTCGTTGGTATTTTTAATAATGCCTTTTATTTATTCTATACACTGAACATACTGTTTACTAATATTTTTTTTTTAAATCAATAACATTTAATAAGCCAGGTCCTACAAATCCTATATGTTTATTTCTTTCCATTTACGGATAAGCTTGGAATATTATAATTTTTTTCACTAAATTGAAACAGGCGTATCCGCCGGCGTCCATGCACGGTTCGATTTGGCGCCCTGGAATATCATGTGAGCGCTATGCTGCATAATTTTGTTTTAAATAGTGCGATAGACTATGGATAAGAAAGGTTACTATAGTCTTTAAGTGAATCAAATCCGGGCGTCCTCCGGCATCCAGACAGGGTGTTATTTGGCGCCCCGGGCCTTCCCGTGTACGCTATGGTACCTACGTTCGCGTAAGTGAATTCAAAAGACTATGAATAAGTTGGGTACTATAGTCGTTTAATAAGTTGAATCAGGCGGTTACGCCGCACGTCGTCATTGTGCGATTTGGCACCCCGGGCTAGACTGCGGACACTTTGAGTTTATCTTTGCGTTTGTATTTTCTTTGTGTTTGAGTATGCGTTTGTGGTTGTGTATGCGTTTGTATTTGGGTTTGGGTTTGTTTAAGTTTGCTTTTTTTTTCTTTGCGTTCGTGTTTTCGTTTGCTTTTTTTCTTTGCGTTTGTGTTTTCTTTGTGTTTGTGATTGTGTTTGTTTTTGTGTTTTCGTTTGTGTTTGTATTTGCATTTGTGTTATGTTTGCGTTGTTTTTTTTTGAGTGTTTTGTTTTTGTTTGGTTGTGGTTGGGTTTATGTTTGCGTTTTGATTTGTTTTCGTTTGCTTTTTTGTTTGCGTTAGTGTTTGTGTTTTCTTTGTGTTTGTGATTGGGTTTGTCTTTGCGTTTGCTTTTGTGTTTTCGTTTGTGGTTTTTTTTGTGTTAGTGTTATGTTTGCGTTTTTTTGTGTGTTTTGGTTGGTTGTGGTTAGGGCGGGCAATGCAGGATAAATGCTCATTACTAAACACACAAGTTATGGTCCTTTACAGATACGATTTTCAGAGATGCCAGTGCAGGGCCTGGCCGGGACAGCTAGTACTTTATAAATTTACATGCGTTTTTTTTTTTTTGAGAAATTGGTAATAGCGTAAATTACTACTTCCGGTAAACGGAAATTACTCAAAAATTGATAGAAGGTAGAGAATTAAATCTTTTACTTACATGTGAAATTTCATTTATCTATCTGAAATAGTACTCAAGTCCATCTGTGTGTAAACACGATAACTTGAGTACCGTTAAAGCTAGGTTGATGAAATTTTATATATAAGTATTTTATCAAAATCGTAGATCCGTATCAACTTTTGAGCGATTTCCAATAACCTGAAGTGGTACTTTTTCTACTTTGAATTTTTCAAAAGCCTATAACTTGAGTACTATTTTAGATAGATAAATGAAATTTAACATGTAAGTAAAAGATCTATATCTCTACCTTCTGTCAAATTTTGACCGGGAGTACGAATTTACGCTATTTCCGATTTCTCAAAAAACGCATCTGAATTATTCCGCACTATTATACACATTTTTATTTGGCGTTCGCTTGGTGCGCAATTCTTTTTTTATGAGATTCTATTCTATTTTAAAAAGTTTAAGTATTTAAAATGGATTAAAAATCATAACCATATCCCGAGTTACCATCCCCTGTTGTTTTATAAAAGAATATTCGAGAAAGTTTAGTGGAGATCACTACCGGTTTATTTTGCACGATTACAATACTTTCTCTATACTTCGTTTATACGAGAAAGTAAAAAAAGATGTCTAAGTTTTAGCTTTCAAGATAGTAATTATTTTACAGAGAATTTGAATGTTAAACTTCACGAACACAGTGAATATGAAGGGGTTTAAATAAAACTATTTAATTTGTTTAAACAGTTTATGACTTTTTAAAAAAATCAATTTGTTTTGTGTGTGTGTCGGAAAATCATTTTTGTGCTATACTATTGACATTCAATTTTTACTTTCTCGTATATAAGAAGTATAGAGAAAGTCTTGTAATCGTGCGCAAAAATCACATTAAATTTGGACAGTTTTCAACGTTGTACTCCTCAGTTCTTTATCGCATCCGGGATGTAGAGGACTTATTTTAATCGGGCTAAAATTATAAATCCAGATATATCAAAATTTTGGCGTTTTATTGAGTAGGAAAAACTGGATTATCCAATTCTGTCCATATGTCTGTGTGTGTGTGTGTGTGTAAACACGATAACTTGAGTACCGTTACAGCTAGATTGATGAAATTTCATATGTAAGTATTATATTAAAATCGTAGATCCGTATCAACTTTTGAGCGATTTTCGATAACCGAAAGTGGAACTTTTTCTACTTTGAATTTTTCAAATTTAAATTTGAATTTTTTATTTAAACAGTAGTCTATATTTTATTTTCTACTTTTAAGTACAATAGTACATAACAGCTTGTTATCAAAGCGTTTTTTATGAAATTTTTTTACAAGCTTTTATTTAACTCACTTCCTCATCAGTCTGTCGTCAGTCGTCAGTCTGTATGGATCGGAACGCCGGAGTGAAAATTCGGACACTTCTACGTGACCGATGCGATTCACAGTTGGCACGTGGGTCAAGACATGAAAACAATGCAATCTGAAATTAAATTTGACTTAATTGGATGCATAATTAATTTGTTATGAATTAATTAAAATTTGGACCGAATTGGTAGGCATGTCTATCCAACCACACCACACGCGTCATCACGTTCAATAGCTGCGCCATCACGCTCAATGGCTGCGCCATCACGTTCAATAGGCGCGCAATGTTTTTTAGTCATGTAATTCTATTGTAAATAAAACATGTAAAGAACTGAAGCAAAATTCATAAAAAAACGTTTTAATAACAAGCTTTTATGTAATAATGCACTAAAAAGTAGAAAATAAATTATACACTACTATTTAAATTACTTTAAAGAAAAGCGTGGGTTTCTTCTCAAATATTAGTAAAGGTATCCAATAGGTACTCAAGTAACCCACGCTTTTCTTTATAGTTATTTAAATAGTAGTCTATAATTTATTTTCTACTTTTTAGTGCATTATTACATAAAAGCTTGTTATTAAATTGTTTTTTTATGAATTTTTAAAAAGTTTAAGTAAACAAAAATATTGTCTATATTCCTAGTTGCCATCCCACGTAGCTTTATATTAGAATATTCGAGAAAGTTTAGCGGAGATCACTCCCGGTTTCTTGTATTAAAGGTATTGAAAAAATACATTTACAATCCTGGATAATCTCCGAAAAATATTAGAAAATCTTTAGATTTAGTTTCTGCGTATAACCAAGAAAACCAAGAAGCTTGGGTTTCAAAGTTATAAATGTATCGATATTGTAAAAAGATTGATACATTTGAACATTCACTGTAAATGTTTTCAGGTGCCAAGCATAAATCTATACACGAGATAGATCCAAGCACTAGAACCGACTTCGATATTAAAAAATATCAGAGGCACCATGATGTTTCTATTACTTTTTTTCTGTGCCCAAGTCCAACACAGCCACCAATTTACGTTGAACTCTGCCGGCAGCTCAAAGAGCAACAGCACAACAATCTCATCACCACCAACATGGTCAACCCAAACATCTACAATTTCAGCAACGTTGGCAACAAACACATCCACAGCTGCTCCACCAACGTTGGCAACAAACACATCCACAGCTGCACCACCAATGTTAGCAACAAACACATCCACAGCTGCACCACCAATGTTATCAACAAACACATCCACAGCTGCACCACCAATGTTATCAACAAACACATCCACAGCTGCTCCACCAACGTTGGCAACAAACACATCCACAGCTGCACCACCAAAGTGGGCAACCAACACAACATCAAAAACACAACCGACGCGGTCAACTCACCATAGCTCCCCCGACTTCATGAGGGTACCATCTTCGTGTCAAGGCCGATGCGGGATACTCCAGGAGTTTCCGTGCTCCTGTGACGTCACGTGCCACGTGCTTCACTTCTGCTGTGATGACGTGGACACCGTGTGCCCGGAAGTGCTCACCACCAGCAGACGTCTCTATGGTAACGTCTTTGACCGCCAGGTTGTGTGTAGTGTAACAGATGGCTTTACCTTTGGTTATTTGTTTATTACCACCTGTTCAACGGGGAGCCACAGCGAGACAGCCAACGACGGCGCCAAACAAAATTTCAAAACCAAAGTTGACCATAACCTAAACCTTGACTACTTCCGAAATAGTGTTCCTGTAACAGACATGACCACAGGTTTAAATTACATCAATTTCTCCGTATTTCAATGCAACGCTCAAAGTAAATCATTTCCTCTCAAATGGGACTTATTTTTCCAAAGTAAACATTTCATACAGTCTTTAAAGAACGCCAGCGATTTGTCGGATAACATGGACAGATCCTACTCGCCTTATTATCTTCCACCTGAAGAGCTAAACAACAAGGTGATGGCCAGATGTGCCCCATTAGCTATTGCTAAATGTAGCCCTAGTCTAGCCACCCATGACAACCAGCTCAAGTGCATCCAAAACATTTCTTTTGTAATCGATGCAGATAACACATTTTATAAAAACAGACACTGTGCTATTTGCAATGGTCTGAACGAAACGGAATTACTCTTTCCCAAAAGGATAAACGATCAAGCCGCACGGCACATAAATCAGCTGTCCGTCTTAGTTTCGTTCAATGAAGTTGGCATAAAATTAAAGTCTTATCCTCGACGCTTCTCGGGTAAGTCAATGCCATGGCTGACTGCTGCCTGTCATGCACCAGAAGTAACCTTCGACCTGGTGACATTGGACAGTTTGAGCTGTGATGTGGACAAGTGCTCACCATTCTTTTACAAAAGCCCTGACGGCAACTGTGTGATGACCAACGTTCTGCAACTGGCTGTCACGGATGACGGATTCCCCCTGTCCCCTCAAGAACAGTTCCGGTTACCAGGGTTCGTCGCGTGCTATTTGAAGCGCCTCAAGTGGGACGTATCACATTCTGAAAACTCTACAGAAATTCTGTTTGATGCTCGCCTGAACATCACGCTTTATTCTACAAAAACAGTTGTCAATGAAAATCTACAGTTCCTAGATCCCTCAGAATTTTTATTAATTGAAAAGCCGAATCTTTTTTCGATAGCAAAATCTTTCTTTTTATATCGAAGGCTCCGAATTTTGAACTCTCAAGAGTTCACACAAAAGGTCACACAAGACGAGACGCTAGAAAACAGATCGACAAACGCGAACGTGTCTAAAAGATTTCATTCAAACCATCTTACTCAAAGTTTCTTCCCAGAGGAGTCGCCGTCGTGTGGAGACAGCAGACCTGTCGCCCTCTGCTACTGCACCTTCAGACCGACTTTGCAGGAGACTTCTTGCAGTTTTGGCTGTCTTCATGTCTGCCTGAACATCAGTGACAATGAGCTGGAGCCCAACCTGTGTTGGGACGTTCTCAGTCAAGGTCATTTTAACTGGCCATCAGGAGTTGTCACTACCGTTTTAATTAGCGTTAATTGGGTGTTATTAATCGCTGATTAAAATATGAATTTTATGTTTTTTAATTTAAACTTTCAGCAAAGAAAGTATCACTTAGATATTCGCATTAATAGCAGAACTGACCAAATAAATGTATTTAGAGTTTTTTTGGTTACGGGATGGAGAATAGTAGACATCGGCTGATGTTAAAATGCATTGTGTTGTGAGAATTAAATGCACCAATCACGTCTGTTTTGTTTTGTTGAACGAAGACATTGGTTGAATGATCAACAGAGGATGCAGTGGTTTAAGAGTTATGGTTTTTAAAAAAGTAAGGAGATAGAAAAAACATATAGAGGAAAAGATAGAGAAAGGAAAAAGGAGGAATTAAAATAGAAAAAAACAGAGAAACATAACGCAACTACCCTCACCCCCACATGGTCTCGTGAGCTGTGGTTCAAGCTAAATGTTTACAATCGTAGATCCGGGTTTAATCACGCCTATTAGGGGCAGATAATTTTGTTTGAAACTATTTTAAACTTAGGGGAGGTAACTAAGTGGAGGCTGCTTTCATGGGGGGGGGGGGGTGTGGAGGGTTTTAGTGTTTTAAAGCAAATATTTTCAGTGACAGCATTGGTACTGTCGAATTCACAAATTACGAATTACTGAAAAGTAGAAAATAAAACTAAATAACTGATACTCCGCGGGTCGGCTCGTTCAATTTATTTTATGTCTTTTGGGTAAATCCTACATTGCTGTCCTTTCTTTTTCTTATACATTTTTATTTTAACAATTAAAAAAATACTTTTAAAAATATACACCCATTCAGATAGATATAAACTAACCAATGCATGCAAAATAAAGTGTCTTTAGCTGGAAAAGCATAAACAGAAGCATCGCAACCCCCAGCTCATCTTTGCAAACGAACAGGCAAGTTATAAATACATAAGGTGATTCGCCCGTTCAGGGAAAAATACAATGGGTGCTGGGATGATCATGGTTTTTTATTGTCACCCGCCAGCCCCACAGCGGTGATTACCAATGATTTACAATCAAAGGATAATTAAAACCACCTGCATCATCATACTAAGAAAATTTGTCTGTAAAGTATTGGGGTCAATATTACACGTCCATTAAAATAAGACTTTTGAAAAGTATTTTTATATCTCATTTAAACCTAGATAATTGACACTATTGTTTAGAATTAAATTGTTACTGAAAGGACACATCCACTTCTCTGTACACAGAAAAAAAAACAATTGACTTTAGAGCAGAACTATCAGTAAGTAGCTTATACGATCACTTCACTAGTTTTCAGAATCCATTAATGGTATTTTTGTGTATTGTAGATCCATTTAGCATGTGTAGGCTATATCTGATAAAGTTGGTTAGTTAAATGTAATTTAATAATTGTGTTTCTTAACGCGTAGGTCAATTAAAACGTTAATTGTAATGCAGTGACGAACGTTTTTTTTTTAATTTAGGAGAAGCTCACTATAAATAAACAATGTCTGACATGAAGCGATGACGGCTGAGTTCGCGCTGTAGAGTGTGGGCATGTGTGTCCAGCTTAGTAGCTTAACTACAGTTGACTTTTATGGGGGGAAAAATCATATATTTGCGTTTGCAATTTTACAAAAAAAAAGCTTATGGCTTGGACATTGAATATATATTTTACTTGTAAAAGCAAAAAAATTGAAAGGATAATGATTTTATCATTGTAGATATGAAAGCAATTGGGGGCCCCTAAAATTTGGGGACACCAATGTTTCGTTATATAGCTACTGCCAGTAATACAAGATCTACATTTGTTGATTAAAATAACCGTTTAAAATCAATTTTTCAAAAAACTTGTTGCTGCCGTAGCATAACGCCTCGAGATGTTTCTTAGTTTTGTTTCGATAACCACAATTAACATGTTTTCTTCATTTTAACTTTCGATAAATAGACAACGTATAGGCCCATCACGTTCCTTTACTTAACCCCCCCCCCCCCATGAGGCTCAACGTCACAAAACTCAGATCTCTAACATAACGTGATGAATGGAGTTCCTTTTGTCGGGTTGACAGCTACAATGATTAACCTACTAGTGAAAGGTGTTGTTGGTGAATACTGTATCTTTATGCCTCACTATCTTTACTTGACTTAATTGTCACTTAGCTAACGAATGCATACATTTGACGACCAAGTCAAGCAACAGACGACAGATGTTGATCCACTCTGGGTAGACCATCTGTCAGATAACACATGACAGACGACAGCTTTTGGTCCACTCTAGATGGACCGTCTGTCAGATACCACATGACGTCATCGACTACAACTGAGTTACAAACGTTTGGATTGTAATTGCTCAACCCACCATTTGCCCGAGGCGTTAGGGTAAGTTTTAGCTTCACTTTAACTTACAAAAATAATGGATTCAGTTGGAATAGTTCGTTTAACCATAATTACCAAGCCATTTAACACAGATATGTCTGCGTAATAATAATAAACCGGGAGTGATCTCCCCTAAACTTTCTCGAATATTCTTATATAACTCGGAATATAGACATGATTTTTAATTACTTACACTTTTAAAAATTGAATAGAATCTCGAAGAAAAAAGAATTGCACACCAAGCGAACGCCAAAACAAAAAATGTGCATAATAGTGCGCAATATTATTAGTACTTTTTGAATTTACATGCGTTTTTTGAGAAATCGGAAATAGCGTAAATTAGTACTTCCCATCAACGGAAATTACTCAAAACTTAACAGAAGGTAGAGAATTAGATCTTTTACTTACACGTGAAATTTCATTTATCTATCTGAAATAGTACTCAAGTTATAGGCTTTTTAAAAATTCAAAGTAGAAAAAGTACCACTTCCGGTTATCGAAAATCGCTCAAAAGTTGATACTGATCAACGATTTTGATAAAATACTTATATATGAAATTTCATCAACCTAGCTGTAACGGTACTCAAGTTATCGAGTTTACACACAGACAGACAGACACACAGACAGACAGACAGACAGACAGACACACAGACATACGGACAAGATTGCAAAATTATGTTTTTCCGTATCAGTGAGGTTTAAAACGTCGAGATTTGTAAAAATCTCGATTTTTTTTTGCACGATTACAAGACTTTCTCTATACTTCGTATAATCGAGAAAGTAAAAAGGAATAGATCTATAGTATGCATTTGCACTCTCTTTTTCATTTAGGCAAATAAAAAAATATATAATAAAACCAGTGACAATTTCTTTAGCTACAGGTGACGCAACAAAAATATCACAATGAATCGAGTGATGCTGATGGTAACCATATTTCTTGTCATCAATGCTGTGTGCTTGGAGAGTGTCACTGGAAAGGGAAGTTCTCACTCAGGTAGGTTTGTATGTCTTTACGTTTACGTCTAGATTGCCCCCTCCCCCCTCAAATATGTACAAGGCATGGGGTAAAGAGGAATTCTCCAGGACAACGGTTAAATGGAGACGCGAAGAGTTTTAAAAAGCTGGACAACCCAATAGTAGAATTATAAGGGACTGTCATATCTGAGACTACCAACTCGACCACGCCACAACTGGACTACGACAAACAAAACAAGGAGGGGATGGCACTTTGAAATAATATAAGTAAAACAGAAAATGATGACTATTATTGGTTCTTAGAATTATAACAAAATTTACAAAAATTAATTGCCATATACAAATGCCATAGATAGTAATTTGATAATCGTAATTTCAAATGCCAAGATTTACGTGTCCTTTTATTTCTCTATAGGTGGCCGCCATCATGGTCGTTCAGCCGGTAGGTACTGAAAATATGGTCCAAGTTAAAGTAGGCTGGTTGGTAGAATATTTGGTACTGAAAATTATGGTCCAAATCTTAGTTAAAGTAGGCTGGTTGGTAAATTGTTTGGTAATGAAAATTATGGTCTAAGTAGACTGATGGGTAGAATATGTGGTGGTGAAAAATGTGGTCACAACTGAGTTACAAGATTTACCACAAATCCACAAACAGACGTTGTAACTAAGTAACATATTATAAAATTTTGAACATTTTGTGTGATTTAATTTATTCCAATCGTTGTCTGGCGCGGTTTGTGTTTTAATTATTTTATTTTTCAGAAGAGTCTTTACCAGTTCGAGCTTCCGTCGAAGAAATTGAAAGAACCAAGCAGTCTACTCGCTCAAACTTTAACAGGAAATAAAAGAGCCGAAGAATGTACACGTTCAAACTTAAACAGGAACTAAGAGATAAATAAAATGGGATAGTTAAAAAATCAGCAAATGTTCTTGTTTTGTGTCTAAAGCTAAGAATATTTTGTCAAGTGAGACTTACACATCCACTTTTCACGTAGGATCAACTGTGATATAGAGAAAAATTAAGTTAAGCAAAAAGTAATATTATGTCCCAATAGAAAGCAATAGTTGCGATTCATTATTTTTCACAGCAAAGTGAAGTCCTTAAACGTGTGCAACATTTCAATACTCATCCGATATCAGCTAGAATGTTTTAGTTCGTAGGTTGTTAATCAAATATTCCTGAACAAGAAATGATTTTCAGATCCTTTTGTTTTCCTAGACTTGTTGGGAATTTGTTGTTATTGCTTTTTTGTAAACAAATATTTCTTAAACCTGTGCACGCAACTGCACCGAAAAGCACTCGAACAAAGAAAATTGCGCTAAGGAAAGAATTCTTCCTAAGTAGAGTTCAAAATCTGCCTGCTCGCAGTATTTTTATTATGTTAGAGAGAATAAGTGAAGAGAGTCTATTCTAGCGCTTTGTCAATTTCCTCCTGTTCAAATAGATCTAGAGATTTGCAGTTAATTATTAAGATCCGTAATTAACGCACCTAATCAGGCTATACATGGTGAAAAAATCGCCCACTCGCCACGAAGGTAGATTTTAAAATTAAAAAAAAAACATTTCGATGTGTCTACACACTAGATTTATTATTAATTAAATCTAATTACAAGATTTTAATTATTACCACGTGATGCTGCCCCAGGAACGGCCTTAGCTATAGTCCAAATCTTAGTCTAACTAAAACTAATTATGACCCCAACAGTAGCCCTAATATAACCCTGAATATAGCCCTGACTACAGCCCTTACGCAATTACTAAAGTGTAAAAAAATGTTTAAAATATATTTTATAACAAAACTAAAGTCTTTAGATGATTTATGCTGAATCATAAGATTGTTATAATTTGGTTGTAGAATACGAGAAATAACTGTCTCTAACAGAACGCGGTAATTTTAAAAGTTTTAAAATGAGGTTAGAAAATGTATCAACAATTAACAATAGGGCTGGTAAGTAGGTCACCAACCAGTTCTATGGCTCATGCAGGTTTTATTGAGCCGTAGAACTGGTTGGTGACCTACTTACCAGCCCTATTGTTGTGAGCGATAGCGTATTTTAAAAGACTAGCCGCCCAGCTTTGTGAATATTACAGAAAAAAATGTGTGTTCGCTCCTTAATGTTCACTTACCGTGTAACGCAGGACGGTGGGTTATTTCTTAACCGGTAACACTGTTCGAGTTATGATTAGGATAAATATTAGGGTTCAGTAAAGGCATTATTTTTAGTTATGCTTAGGATGAAAATGTGGGTTAAGTAAAATATAGTGTTTGTGGGTCTATATTTTTTTATATGGAGTCGCCAAGAGAGCATCACTAGGTTGGATATAACTCATCCAAATACACATACATAATATTTTTTTTTCAACGTAGTGTCAGGCCCACGAATTTTGTCTCCTGGTACGGTCGCTGACCCCCTCCAGGTCACGCCACTGGCCGCCAGCAATCATAAACATAAGAACTGTTCTTTACAGGACGAGTAGTACAACCTTACTTTCAATTTTAGGTTGGGTTTTGTTCAGTTTTTCGGTTTGATCTTTAATAAGTGGGAAAATGAGTCGCGATAAAGTTGATCAATAATTCATAATCACCGATTTATTTTGTTAACCGCCCCCCCCCCCTTTCGCATAGAACCAACCTAAAACACATCAAACACAATATACATCAATATATTTGATCATAATTTGTTGCTTATATTATAACAACTATTAAAGTCCCGATACTTTAGTCACAGCCATCCCACCACTGGACATGAATGTATTACAAAAGTTTAGACGCATCATTCTCGATATCATACTTTTGTTGGTTAGCCTAACCTGACTCTCTACTCTACAGTTTTCCTCCAACTTGTGTTCGTGTTTTCTATTGGCCAGGGAAATGTCAAAGGTAAATTCCAACTTTTAACCGTACAAAAAATTATGTAGCTTTCAGACAAGGAAGATGATACAATAAATTGTAGATCTAGGTCTATGTTAAATAGGGCACAACAGTGGGGTCTCGCGTCAAATCTGGACAGGCGTTATGCGGATAATTCCTTCAAAGGAGCGTAATTATCTAATATAACATTCTTTATTTCATAACAAATAATATCACACCATCACACAATAACAACTGATAGCACATCATCTCACAACACTAACAAATGATAGCGCACCATCTCACAATCATAACAAATGATAGCACACCATCACACAACAATAAAAACTGATAGCACACCATCTCACAACAATAACAAATGATAGCACACCATCTCACAATCATAACAAATAATAGCACATCATCTCACAATCATAACACATAATAGCACACCATGGCACAACCACAACAAATAATAGCACACCATGGCACAACCACAACAAATAATAGCACACCATCTCATTACAAAAACAACTGATAGAATACCATCTTACAGCTAAATCAACAGAAGGTTTGACGTTTGTGGTCGCCGCACCATCACTAACCAACATCAGCCATCCTCATGAGGCCCGCATCATCTTCTATTTGTCAACCACCTACAGCAGCTGCAATGTGAGTTGTTGTGTTCATGTGTTTACAATTTGTCGTTGTGACTGACGCACAAATAGTAACGAGTCTTATATTTGTGACTGACGCACAGAATTAACGCGTCTTATCTTTGTGACTGACGCACATAATGTAATAGGTAGGCCTACACCCAACCACACCCTATATTTGTATCACCAGGTCTACCCAACCACACCCTTTATTTATATCACTAGTTACACCTAACCAAACTTTATATTTTTATAACCAGGCATACCTAATCACACATTATATTTATGTCATCAATTCCACATAACCCCACCTTATATGTATATCATGAAGCCCACATAACTACACATTATATTTATATCACCAGGCACACATAACAACACCTTATATTTATATCATGAAGCCCACCTAACCACACCTTATATTTATATTATCAAGTCCACACATCCACACCTTATATCATCAGGTCCACATAACCCACACATTATATCATCAGGTTCACATAACCACATATTATATTTATATCACCAGGCACACCTAACCACACCTTATATTTATATTATCAAGCCCACAAACCCACACCTTATATCATCAGGTCCACATAACCACACCTTATATCATCAGGTCCACATAACCCACACCTTATATCATCAGGTCCACATAACCACACCTTATATCATCAGGTCCACATAACTACATATTATATCATCAGGTCCACATAACCACACCTTATATCATCAGGTCCACATAACCACACCTTATATCATCAGGTCCACAAACCACACATTATATCATCAGGTTCACATAACCCACACATTATATCATCAGGTCCACATAACCACACCTTATATCATCATGTCCACAAACCACACCTTATATCATCAGGTCCACATAACCACACATTATATCATCAGGTCCACATAACCACACATTATATCATCATGTCCACAAACCACACCTTATATCATCAGGTCCACAAACCACACATTATATCATCAGGTCCACATAACCACACATTATATCATCATGTCCACAAACCACACCTTATATCATCAGGTCCACAAACCACACATTATATCATCAGGTCCACATAACCACACCTTATTTTTATATCATCATGTCCACAAACCCACACCTTATATCATCATGTCCACAAACCACACCTTATATCATCAGGTCCACAAACCACACATTATATCATCAGGTCCACATAACCCACACATTATATCATCATGTCCACAAACCACACCTTATATCATCAGGTCCACAAACCACACATTATATCATCAGGTCCACATAACCACACCTTATATCATCAGGTCCACATAACCACACATTATATCATCAGGTCCACATAACCACACCTTATATCATCAGGTCCACATAACCACATCTTATATCATCAGGTCCACATAACCACACCTTATATCATCAGGTCCACATAACCACACCTTATATCATCAGGTCCACATAACCACACCTTATATCATCAGGTCCACATAACCACACCTTATATCATCAGGTCCACATAACCACATCTTATATCATCAGGTCCACATAACCACACCTTATATCATCAGGTCCACATAACCACATCTTATATCATCAGGTCCACATAACCACACCTTATATCATCAGGTCCACATAACCACACCTTATATCATCAGGTCCACATAACCACACCTTATATCATCAGGTCCACATAACCCACACCTTATATCATCAGGTCCACATAACCACACCTTATTTCAACGGCTCCAGTCTCAATGACCAAGTCTTGATGAAAGCAAATAAAGTAAAAATATACGAGCTAAATACGATGTACTTGTGAGTTGCGCTTTTATTCATATAACTTCTGTTTTTAAAAATATGTTTAGCCTAAACATTTTGTGTTGAAGACTTGGTATTGTAATATTGAATTGATTTTTGCAGTATACTAATTGCTGGTTAAAATTTAATAAAATGGTTTAGCTCTAGATCTGTTAAATGTTTAGCTCTAGACCTGTTTAAATGTTTAGCTCTAGACCTGTTTAAATGTTTAGCTCTAGACCTGTTTAAATATTTAGCTCTAGACCTGTTGAAATGTCTTAGCTCTAGACGCGATTAAACGTTTAAATGTTTAGCTCCAGACCTTCTTAAATATTTAGCTCCAAACTTATATATTTAGCTCTAGGCCTGTTTACATGTTTAACTCTATATTTATATATTCAGCTCTAGAACCTGTTTAAATGTTTAGCTCTAGACTTACATATTTAGCTCAACAGTTTAAATGTTTAGCTCTAGACTAATATATTACTCTAGACTTTAAATATTTAGCTCTAGATTTTAACTGTTTAGCTCTAACCTGACGGTTGGCTTGAGGTGGAGCTACATGCTACGAGCTGTTCGCAGATTCAGCCTGACAGTGTTGCTACAGGCAGGCCAGGAGTCTGGTGCCACCTTCACTGCAGTGCCGGTAGAAAGCTGGGGGAAAACATACGTGCTTGCCACGCTTGAGTGAGTTCATGTTTGTTAATGTGCTAGCCACGCTTGAGTGAGTTCATGTTTGTATACGTGCTAGCCATAAGTGAGTTCATATTTCTATTAGTGCTAGTCATAAGTGAGTTCATATTTCTATACGTGCTAGCCACGCTTGAGTGAGTTCATGTTGGTATACATGCTAGCCACGCTTGAGTGAGTTCATGTTTGTATACGTGCTAGCCACACTTGAGTGAGTTCATGTGTTTTACGTGCTAGCCACGCTTGGGTGAGTTCATGTTTGTATACGTGCTAGCCACGCTTGAGTGAGTTCATGTATGTTAATGTGCTAGCCACGCTTGAGTGAGTTCATGTTTGTTAATGTGCTAGCCACGCTTGAGTGAGTTCATGTTTGTTAATGTGCTAGCCACGCTTGGGTGAGTTCATGTTTGTATACGTGCTAGCCATAAGTGAGTTCATATTTCTATTAGTGCTAGTCATAAGTGAGTTCATATTTCTATACGTGCTAGCCACGCTTGAGTGAGTTCATGTTGGTATACATGCTAGCCACGCTTGAGTGAGTTCATGTTTGTATACGTGCTAGCCACACTTGAGTGAGTTCATGTGTTTTACGTGCTAGCCACGCTTGGGTGAGTTCATGTTTGTATACGTGCTAGCCACGCTTGAGTGAGTTCATGTTTCTATTAGTGCTAGTCATAAGTGAGTTCATATTTCTATACGTGCTAGCCACGCTTGAGTGAGTTCATGTTTGTATACATGCTAGCCACGCTTGAGTAAGTTCATGCGTGTATACGCGCGAGCCACGCTTGAGTGAGTTCATGTTTGTATACGTGCTAGCCACGCTTGAGTGATTGGATGTTTGTATACGTGCTAACCGCAATTGAGTGAGTTCATGTTTGTATATGGGCTAGCCACGCTTGAGTGAGTTCATGTTTGTATATGTGCTAGCAACGCTTGAGTGAGTTCATGTTTGTATATGTGCTAGCAACGCTTGAGTGAGTTCATGTTTGTATATGTGCTAGCCACGCTTGAGTGAGCTCATATATACGTGCTATATTTAACTGAGCCAAATTAATGTAATTATTTCGTCTTAACTATATGTTTAGAATATATATATATATATATATATATATATATATATATATATATATATATATATATATATATATATATATATATATATATATATATATATATATATATATGTTTAATTGTCCTTCACTATAATTTTTTTCCTAATAATATTATTTTAATACCAAATTTACTACTTTCTATTCTTGCTAGCAAATCTCCATTTTTTCTTATAATGGCAAGTGCCTTCACATACGTCAATATCAACTTTAAAGTCAGTCCCCCAGCTCTATTCTCCATTGACTATATGGCACAGTATGGTAACGGGACAACCCTGACAGTCGAGCTTAAAGCGTAAGTCAGTTCTCTTCTGTTTCTCTATAATCATGAAAACGGCACCTAGCAGATACAAAACTTTTCTAAATTAATTCCACTACCAGATATAAAAGGTTTCTGAATGTATTTCTACTACCAGATATAAATGGTTTATAAATGTATTTCTACCACCAGATATAAATGGTTTATGAATGTATTTCTATTATCAGATATAAATGGTTTATGAATGTATTTCTACTACCAGATATAAATGGTTTATGAATGTATTTCTACTACCAGATATAAATGGTTTATAAATGTATTTCTACCACCAGATATAAATGGTTTATGAATGTATTTCTATTATCAGATATAAATGGTTTATGAATGTATTTCTACTACCAGATATAAATGGTTTATGAATGTATTTCTACCACCAGATATAAATGGTTTATGAATGTATTTCTATTATCAGATATAAATGGTTTATGAATGTATTTCTACTACCAGATATAAATGGTTTATGAATGTATTTCTACCACCAGATACAAATGGTTTATGAATGTATTTCTACCACCAGATACAAATGGTTTATGAATGTATTTCTACTACCAGATATAAATAATTTCTGAATGTATTTCTACTACCAGATATAAATAATTTCTGAATGTTTTTCTACTACCAGATATAAATGGTTTATGAATGTATTTCTACTACCAGATATAAATGATTTATGAATGTATTTCTACTACCAGATATAAATGGTTTATGAATGTATTTCTACTACCAGATATAAATAATTTCTGAATGTATTTCTACTACCAGATATAAATGGTTTATGAATGTTTTTCTACTACCAGATATAAATGGTTTATGAATGTATTTCTACTACCAGATATAAATAATTTCTGAATGTATTTCTACTACCAGATATAAATAATTTCTGAATGTTTTTCTACTACCAGATATAAATGGTTTATGAATGTATTTCTACTACCAGATATAAATGATTTATGAATGTATTTCTACTACCAGATATAAATGGTTTATGAATGTATTTCTACTACCAGATATAAATAATTTCTGAATGTATTTCTACTACCAGATATAAATGATTTATGAATGTATTTCTACTACCAGATATAAATGGTTTATGAATGTATTTCTACTACCAGATATAAATAATTTCTGAATGTATTTCTACTACCAGATATAAATAATTTCTGAATGTTTTTCTACTACCAGATATAAATGGTTTATGAATGTATTTCTACTACCAGATATAAATGATTTATGAATGTATTTCTACTACCAGATATAAATGGTTTATGAATGTATTTCTACTACCAGATATAAATAATTTCTGAATGTTTTTCTACTACCAGATATAAATGGTTTATGAATGTATTTCTACTACCAGATATAAATGGTTTATGAATGTATTTCTACTACCAGATATAAATGGTTTATGAATGTATTTCTACTACCAGATATAAATGGTTTATGAATGTATTTCTACTACCAGATATAAATGATTTATGAATGTATTTCTACTACCAGATATAAATGATTTATGAATGTATTTCTACTACCAGATATAAATGGTTTATGAATGTTTTCCTACAACAGATTTATGGCTTTCGTTGTCCAAAGCTGCGACAAGCCTTTTGTCGAGGGTTCTCTTACAGGTATTCGGATTGACAAAAAACAGCGTAATTTTATTAGTGTTTTTTTTTAGCGCAATTTCCATTCTGGAGAATTGCGTTTATTAACCCGTCATTTCTGGGTGTATGAATGAATGAATGAATGGATTGATGGATGGATGTGTGTCCGCAGCTTTAAGTCGTATCTCCTCCTCAACGAAGCAATATCGAGGACTAGTTCTAAAGCAATTATGTTAAGCAAGTTACGAGGATGAAAATAGGCTAAAAAAATTCCGGGTTTCTTTCATTGATTTCCCGGAAAAGCCAAAAAACCTCGAAAAAATGCAGTTTTTGGCCCATATCTCGGCAACCAGACCACTTAGCGACTTGAAACATGTACCAATCGATTCCTGCCATAACTTAGAACAATATTGCCGAAGAAAGTTTTCAAAAATATCCTTTCGTTCGGTCACAAAAAAATTTTGAATTAATGAAAATTTGGACCGAATTAGTAGGCATGTTTATCCAACCACACCACACGCGTCATCACGTTCAATAGCTGCGCCATCACGTTCAATGGCTGCGCCATCACGTTCGGTAGCTAGGCGCGCAATGGTTTTTAGTCATGTAACTCTATTGTAAATAAAACATGTAAAATACTGAAAAAAAATTAATAAAAAACGTTTTAATATCTAACCAATGGTTTTACTAACCCTGCTCTTGATTTACGCTACGATCAGAGCTATTTTTAGACAACATAAGGAAATTGCGCTAAAATTGTCACTAGACTTTTTAATTACCTTGTTTTTAAATTATGATCCTCTCTATGTTCCACGATTATAAATATGTCTATATTCTATGTTTAACCAAACTTTAACACTGCCAAGTGCTGCGTTAACTTTACTACAGTGCTTCTTCCAGGCATCTCTTCGGGGTGGGGGTGGGGGCTCCAAAGTCTAACCTCCCCCCTCCCCCCGAACGAAATGAAAATTTATATAGAAAACATAATTTTACCAGTGTCCGTCTCTCCCCCCCCCCCCCCCCCGAGAAAAAAGTCTGGAAGAAATGCTGATTTACTGTAAAGACTAGTTGGCTGTTTTCGTATGCCTAATACATTAGCAGTTGGAAAAGTAGATATACGGTTATTCTGTCACAACTGACGTCACTGCTATATGTGCCATTGTAACTGTAAAACTCGTGATTTAATGACGTCATCTGTTTCATTATCGCGAACACACCTGTCCTATTTTGACGTCATCTCTTTAGGTTCTACTGTGACGAGCGTCCATCCTATTGGTGTCATCAGCGGCAACTGTCACGGTCAGGTGAACACAGGTACCTGTGCCAGCCCAGGTGTTGCACCAGGTGCGACAGACCTTGTGGCAGGTAGGTCATTCAATGACAGCCAGACGTTTACCTGTGGCAGCCCAGGTGTGGAGGCTACAGGTGCCATGTGGCAGGTAGGTCATTCAATGACAGCCAGACATTTACCTGTGCCTGCCCAGATGAGGCTCCAGGTGCTACAGATTTTGTGGCAGGTAGGTCATTCAATGACAGCTTGACCAAAACGAGAGGCGTGGTCGAGCAGTAGATTGCAAGCTCGCTTACCCGAAAGTCACGAGTTTATAACCCGCAGGCCCCGACCTAACTGCCCCTCCTGTCCACGCCAGGTTGTGTGGTGAACTGGGGATAAAGCAAAAACCTAGCATAAACCCACCTGTCTTGCTATGGTAACATGGGTCAGATGAACTCGAATCTTAATTAACCCTGTTCCAGCCTGTCTTACTAATGAGCAAAAGCTTGAGCCATTAATCAGCATTATTGACGAAGGGAGACCTGTGTCAGCCCAATTGTTGAGGCCTTCTCCTACTGATACTGTGTTAAAATCATTACATGAAGGCTTCAACCTAATGTTTATTTCCTTCAACACTGTTGCAGTGTGTAAGGGGGAGGGGGGGGGTGTCCCTTTAAAAAATATTCTTTGAATTATTTTGAAATAGCCTGTTATGAATCTGCATATTTAGAAATGCTGTTGCCTGCATTCTCATTTGGGAAGGAATTCGTCGTTATGCCTGTAAGGGACGGCAGAGAAACGGTTAGGGTCTGGGTTGTCAGCGTCGAGTCCCGCACAACGCTCACCATCCTACACCCTGGCAATACGCCGCTAGTTGAGGAACACTTGCTGGACGTAGCGGGGGAATACGTGTTTGTAAGTTGGTAGATCAGTTGACAGCAGTGGCGTAGCGAGGGGGGGGGGGCGTGCGGACCGCACCGGGTGACACCATTTAGGGGGGTGATACCAAGGCAAAAAATAGCAAAATATATAGAGAAAAATGATAATTCCACTTAATTAAGTGATTAATTCGAGTGTTAAATAGTCTTTTAAGAGGTGCAAATCGAAAATTTTAAGTGGGGGGGGGGGGGGTGCAAATCAAAACTTTGAGGGGGGGTGCAAATAGAAAATTGAAAGTTTGTCCCCGGGAAGGGTCGCTACGCCTCTGGGGGGTGACACCATTAAGTGCCGCACCGAGTGACACCCGACCTCGCTACGCCACTGGTTGACAGAAAATGGAAAACTACGACATTAACAACATTTTAATGCGTTAACAAAACATGTCTTAAAACTTTTAACGCAGGGGGGGGGGGTGGCATGGTTATGGTAGACACACTTAAATGCAAGGCATATTACAAATGGGTTACACGATATAACCACAAACAATCCCACGGACACACATGAGGATTTAAATCTTCTAAGAGCGACAAGACAGACTACCAGATCATCAGACGTATAGACAGACACAAAGTCACATGGGTCCTAAATTTTACATCCCATAGTGTAAATCCGATGTTGTGTACATTGTGTAACTGGGATATTGTTTACATTGTGTAACTCGTATATTTCGTACATTGTTTACATCGTGTAACTGGGATATTGTGTGCATTGTTTGACTCGGATGTTGTGTAGATTGTTTAACTCAGAAATTGTATACATTGTGTAACTCTTCAGCTTGAGGTTAGCGGGCACTGTTTCATGACGAGCAATAATCCGGTGCAGGTGCTGACAGTACTCACGTCTGCCTGCTTGAACACGTCATCATTTGCACCTGGAGACACTGCCGTCTCCCTACTCTTACCCACCATTTTGTTCTCCAACAATTACATATTCAGGTATAGTATACCAACAATTACATATTCAGGTATAGTATACCAACAATTACATATTCAGGTATAGTATACCAACAATTACATATTCAGGTATAGTATACCAACAATTACATATTCAGGTAAAGTATAGCAATTGCTTGTTTATGCTTACTTAGATTATAGCTACACATAATTTGAGTTATAATAACTTAGGCTAGATATTTAGGGAGCCTATAGTATTTTAAAAATTGTTCTTTACGCTTTTATAAAGAGTTTTGACTTCAAAACCTATCTGCTTGTATTATAAAACTCATAATATTTAGTAAATCTTCTTTATTTGGAAGCCTTTTACAAACTTTCTCATCGTTTTAAATTTTGAAAAGCTTAGTCATTTAAAACATATGACTGTAATAACGAAACAAATAAAATATTTGAGAAAGATATATGCTAGGTATAATTGCATGTTTACTTCTTCTATGAGAATACATGTAACCTACCATAATATTCGTAATATCAATGATCACGCCTATAAGATTCAAAATGACTGTAAAAATTGTCAGAACTACAAATACAATGTAAACTTCAATGGGTCTATTAGACCCTACTATGTATAATCGCACATAAGCCTAGAACATAAAACTCTACATAGATCTGCCTATTGTGTTATTCCCTATAATGTACAATTCCAGCACGCCACGCACCAGAGAAGTGACGCCCCGCCATTTCATTAGCCTGGTGGCCACGGAGATGGTCTTCGCTCATATTTGTATGGACGAGCAGGCGTTACCGGACAGGTAAACCCTGAACATTGATATTACTGATGTCTGACAATAGACTCTTCCTACTTGCCTAACCCTCCTAACCTCACGCTCCCAGCCCCACCCTCCTAACTCCATCCTCCTAGCCTCACTCTCCTAGCCCCATCCTCATAGCCCCACCCTCTTAGTCTCACTCTCATAACCCCACCCTCCTAGCACCATCCTCCTAGCACTACCCTCCAAACCTCGCTCTCCTAGCCCCACCCTCCTAGCCCCACCCTCCTAGCCCTACTCTCATAGCCCCCACCCTCCCAGCCCCACCCTCCTAATCTCACCTTCACAGCCCCACCCTCCTAGCAACACCCTCCTAGCCTCACCCTCCTAACCCCACTCTCCCAGACCCACCTCCTAACCTCCTCCTCACCCTCACAACCCCACCCTCCTAACCCCACCCCTTTACTTCCAGATTTGTCTGGCATGATGTCGAGGGCACCAACGAATGGTTGGTTGCCAGTAGTGAGGTCAGCGAGGGCAGTCACGTGATCAGGACTGACCGGCACCAGACCTTCGGCTGCTACCTGTACGGAGTGGCTACCTCTTTTGGCTACATGCACAGTGCTGGACACAAGATCGCCTCCATCAGCGAGGTATGTTCTTAGTTCGTTTTAATTTTTTAATTGTTATCTCTCTTTGGTCATGTAATTTCCTCACATAATGCTTGTGCTTCTTAAATGGCGGTGTGTGTGTGGGTGGGGGGGGGGGGGGGGGGGGGGGGCGGGGGATCAATGTGTGGAATATTAATTTCCTTACTAATATGTCTGTGGAGTGTGGGTGAATAGGCTGGATTGTTGGATGGATGAGTAGGCTGGATTATTGGATGGATGAGTAGGCTGGATTGTTGGATGGATGAGTAGGCTGAATTGTTGGATGGATGAGTAGGCTGGATTGTTTGGATGGATGAGTAGGCTGGATTGTTGGATGGATGAGTAGGCTGAATTGTTGGATGGATGAGTAGGCTGGATTGTTGGATGGATGAGTAGGCTGGATTGTTGGATGGATGAGTAGGCTGGATTGTTGGATGGATGAGTAGGCTGGATTGTTGGATGGATGAGTAGGCTGGATTGTTGGATAGATTATGTGCGTTTCTTTTTTCATTTGCTACTAAAAAATTTGTACGAGATTACTTGAGCGAAAAAGTTTGTTTTTGTATTTCTATATTCTACGTATTTCATTATCATCTTTTCCCGTTGGTGTTCAAGGCACATGGGCAGATGAAATAGAGTTCATCTGTTTCAATAACCAAGGCCTACGTGGGGGTGATTTGTTCCCATTACATAAGTCAGGTGCCCATCAGAACTGGGTGGACGTCAAACTGACTCCAGTCTGGGATCCGAACTCGAGACTTTCAAGTTAGCAGCCGTAAGCTCTACCACCCGACCGTTGTTGTAAGGGGTTTTATGTTTCTGAATACTCCTCTCAATCCTTGTTTCAGCCTTGCTTTAAAACCCCAATGGTGATGGGTGATGGTAAAGACAACGATTGTGATGGTAGAATCGATGAAGAAATACTGAATGAAATCGGTACGTTTGACACACATTCAAATGTTGTATTGGAGTTAATGGGTAATATACTGGGCACGCCTTTTAAAGAACTTGTCACTAAAATAGGATTACTGTCACTAAAATAGGATTACTGTCACTAAAATAGGATTTCTGTCACTAAAAGAGATGACTTGTGACTGACTTTGTCACAAAAAAAGTAAAGTTATGATTAAAATGGGCTACTTGTCACTATAAAAGGGCACTTGACAATGTAAAGAAGACACTTGTCACTAAAAAACAAACGCACTTGTCAGTGACACAGACGTATGGATATGTCATAAACAATGCCGAGACATGAAATAACAAAAAAAACCAGCAAAAGTTGATGTAATTAATTAAGTGAATGGATCGATAAATAATTAGCTTTAATAAAGATGTTGACTGAAAGTATCCATTTTACAGATGATGATTTAGATACTCAGTTCAACGAGGACGTGGAACCTAACTACCCAAGTACGCATATGTGTGTATAACTAAGTGTACAAATATTGTGTACATAACTGTAAGCTAATATGTATTAATAAGTGTTAAAATAATGTATCAATAGGTGTAAGACTACATTTATAAATAAGTGTAAGCGTATGTTTACATATAAATAGTGTAATCATAATTGTACAAGTGTGAACATAGATAAATGTATCCAGTTTTGTACCAGAAAAATTTGTCCCAAATTTTGCCTGAATAAACTTTGCATTTGTCCCATGTTTGGATTTCTTTGAGAAAAGATATCCCATTCTTTGTCTAAGTGTTCCTAGAACACCATAGTTGATCTCAGCTTCAATTAAAAACAACTTACTAAGACTTGTTTTCTGTTAAAAAATGATACTGTATTTTACTCTCAGTTGATGGTCAATGGGGTATTTGGAAAGAATGGGACTGTTCACCTTTGTGCAATGATTCGCGCTTATCTCGCTATAGGTAAGTACAGAACCACGGTCACACCACGTATCCTCTCCAAACATCTTAAATTACACCCTAAACAAAAGCTTTATATTTTGCCCTTTTCGATCTTACCTCTGAAATTTTTCATAAACAAATATATCACAGTTAAAGAGGCCAATATTCAAGCCTATTACCTTGATAAATTATTGATTTAAACTGACCACAAGTTTTTACTGACAACTTAGTCTATATTTAGAGTCTGCGATGAACCTAGGCCGGCTTACGGAGGACGCCTATGCGACGGTACTGCGAAAGAGTTTAAAAATGGGACTTGCCGGAGGAAGATCTGTCCTGAAGGTTAACCACATCACCCATCCCTCCGTTCATCCACCTATCTATCCATCAATTCATTATTTCATCTACGCACCCTTTCACTCACTCAACAAGCTACCAAACCAACAACCCTCCCATTCTCCTACCAATCCAACAAGCTATCCACACACCCATCCGCTTACCCACTCACACACCTACCAACTTACCCACCCACCCATCTACTCACCCACACACCTACCTACTCACCCACCCACATATTCACCCACACACCCACCTACTTACTCACCTACCCACCCACCTACCTACTCACCTACCCACCCACACACCTACCTACTCACCCACCCACCCAAACCCACCTACCTACTCACCCACTCACCCACCCACCTACCTACTCACCCACCCACCCACCCATCCATCCACCTACCCACCTACTCACCCACCCACCCACCCACCCAAACCCACCCACTCACCCACCCCCACACTCACCCACCCCCACACTTACCCACCCATTCACCCAAACCCACACACCCCCTACTCACCCACCTACTCTCCCACCCACCCACACACAAACTCACCCACCCACCCACCTACTCACCCATCCAACCACCCACTCACCCACCCACTCACCCACCTCTAGAATGCCCAGCCTGGAGTTGGGGCGTGGATTGCCTACACACGTGCCAGAACTGTCAGAGTGAGTGTAACAAAACTTTGGGGAGCTGTGAGGTGTGTCATGCCGGCTACAAGGACCCCAAGAATGGATGTAAACGTGGTAAGCTAACACAACTACCTGTCTCACCTGTCTCAGGTAAACTTAAATGCATAATGAAGTTTTGATTTGTTAACCACGACACTCGGCCTTCCCAAATACATCAAGAATTATGGGGTCAAATGTCAAGGCCACTGTTATTCCCCGGGTAGTTACTACACAACCCCTCTAAATACCTTGACATTGAACACACAACCCCTCTAAATACCTTGACATTGAACACACAACCCCTCTAAATACCTTGACATTGAACACACAACCCCTCTAAATACCTTGACATTGAACACACAACCCCTCTAAATACCTTGACATTGAACACACAACCCCTCTAAATACCTTGACATTGAACACACAACCCCTCTAAATACCTTGACATTGAATACACAACCCCTCTAAATACCTTGACATTGAACACACAATCCCTCTAAATACCTTGACACTGAACACACTCTTAATACCTTGACATTGAACACACAACCCCTCTAAATACCTTGACATTGAACACACAACCCCTCTAAATACCTTGACATTGAACACACAACCCCTCTAAATACCTTGACATTGAACACACAACCCCTCTAAATACCTTGACATTGAACACACAACCCATCTAAATACCTTGACATTGAACACACAAACCCTCTAAATACCTTGACATTGAACAAACATATGTTCTAGTCAGATAAAACTAGTTTAACCTTGTAAAGGACCATTAGGTCTATAAATGTACATAACTAATGCATCACCGAATTCAAACTTAATTTTTTAATTGTCTTAATTTTGTTCCAGAATGTTCAATTTATCAGTACGGGATAAACTGCGCCTTTAGTTGTATTGAGAAATGTAATGCTGACTGTAGTGATAAAATCACCGGTGCGTGCAAAGGTAACAGTCTGCTATTAAAAACCTCACTAATTATTCACGGTGGTCTCAGTGTATGCATTCCTTGAATACCCTACAAACTATAAGATGTCCATAATAGCTGTCTCACACGGAGGGGGGGGAAGAGATATTTGTGACGATGTTATTTTAAACAGTTATTATGTTTCAAAGGCTAAAACCATGTTCGTTGGCAGCCAGATTGGAAAAACGATTGTTTTTTTTTTAGATCTTTTTGTAAAGGACAATGGCTCAGTCAACGTTTTAGGCAGATCTGTAGAGAAAAGAATTGTGATTAGGTAGTGTTAAGGGTAGATGCGGGACGTCGGATTAAGTATAATAATAACTGTTTGTTACGGTAGGGGAGGGGTGGGAAACTGACGGGGAAAAACTCAATGTTATTTATAGATGACTGTGATTCCTTTTGTGAACTAAATCTCTCTCCCGTCACGTTTTAAATGATTGTAAAACATTATCGTTTAAAAATAAACTTATTTATTTGTTTATATACTGTTTTTGTTTTCTTTTCCAGCTCAAAAATTAACGTTCATACCACATCTGATTGTTTTATTATCGGTCCCACTAATTATATTTATTTACAAAGTGTAAGTACGTCTATACCCCGGTACTGTATTTTAAAGAAATCAAATTCAAATGTACGTGCGCGAGGGAGACAGACCATTCTTAGGATCTGACAAAACAATCGGCTGCAAATAGTGACACAAATTAAAGTGCAGAGAATTAGAAACTTTTTTTCTAGACTCTATGAGAATTCCATCCAATGAAATGGATATATCTTTATTAGTGGCGTAAGCTGGGTGGGTGGGTGGGAGGAGGAGTTTAGAGAATGGGTTAAGATCATCCATCCCCCCTCCCAGACATATACACCATAGACCCTTTAGTTGTCTTACATACAGCTATTAGCGACGGAGCTCTGGTATTTGTCATAACAGCAACCAATATATACGTTCTCGATTGTATATATATATATATATATATATATATATATATATATATATATATATATATATATATATATATATATATATATATATATATATATATATATATATGCCCTATATTTATTTATTTAAGACGTATTGTCGTCGTTTCCACTTTACTTTTCACTTATTAAACTATCGTATAGAACTATAAATTGATGCTCATTTGCTAACAAAACTAAGATACCTCAACATCAGCTACTGAAATAACGAATACTTATCTTTAACAGGTTATCACGGCGAAAGGAGCTGGCTGATGAAGAAGATTATTTTGCTGTGTACTGAAAACTATTTATGATTAAGATTGACTGGGCAGTGAAGCTGAATTCTGAGAATATAAATTATGTAGAGTCGCTTGTATTGTTTTAATCATTACTTTTATGCTTGTTACTTTAATGTTGTGAAGAATAAAATTGATATGTTATAAAAGGCGCGGGTTTGTCTAATTTAACTGTATGTCGTGGTATCACCACGGGATTTATGGCCGTACATTAGGAAAACAGTGTCCTGCTCAGGGACATAGCCAAGTTTTAAATGTCGGGAAGCTGCATTTGCACTAAAAGGCATACGTCTATCTAACTGAAAATAAATGTCCAACAGAAAAATATCTAGAGAATTTAGAATGATTTAAAAAAATAATTGCGCCGTTTTTTTTTCATATTATATATATATATTTTTAAATTTGCAGCATAGTCGATTTCTTGTTTTAAAATAATGAATATCAGATCTAAGAAAAACATTTACAATTATTATACTGCCATAATCTCGAGTTATCAACCACACGTACCCCCCCCCCCCCCCCTTACTGAACGAAATGGAATTTATATAGAAAATATATACTTTTGACAGTCTAGAATAACACTGCACGGGGAAAAGCGCAACGAAAAAATGCGGACAAAAAAAGCGCAACGGAAAAATGCGCAAACAGAAATTTACGCTCGCAGTAATATCCGAGCACAGAAAACTGCGCACGTATTTCTGTGTGCAAATGTTTTGGTTTGCTCGATATTTTGCGTGCGTTAATTTCTATTTGCGCTTTTTTCTCTCCGTTCTCTTTTCCGTTGCGCATTTTTCTGTTGCGCTATTTTTCTGCTGCGCATTTTTGGGAACCTTTTCGGTCCTCCCCTCCGTCGGAACGCCCCCCCCCCCCCCCCATGACGCTATTGATCACTTCACAACCAGAGGCGATTTAGCAAAGAGAAGATAATATTAGCTGTTGATCTCATAATAATTTTTAAAGTTAAAGTATTTATTTTCAATTCAATTAAAATATGATGACTTGATTGAACTATGCTGATTGTGTGACTTATTGTGCCATGGCTTGTGTCAACTTCGCCTATTACGCGACAAAAGAAAATAAAACAAACATTTACGCTTTAGAAAAAAAAATTGGGCACTGAAATTGTGTAACAGCTTTTTTTTTTTTTTTTTTTTTTTTTTTAAATAAAAAAAATAAAGCGAGTTTTTATTTTTTTGAATTTTCTTATTGTCGCCGCATATAGATCTAGATCTAAAAGCTTCGTAAATGCCTTTTATGTTTGTTTTATTTTTTCCATTGTTTTCGTTACTGTTAGTGTTTACTTTGTTAGGACAGTTGAATGAACTTAAGTTTCTAAGTCAATGACTTCTGATGAAATCCTAACACTTCTCATTAAGTCAAGAGATCGAAAGTCAAGCATAGTAGGCCTATTCACCTCAACTGTTTACGTTTGCCCAGAAATTGGGTCAGACGCCCATTCGCATTTGATTGGACAAAACAAGCACACCTCCAGCTATATGTCCTTGACTGACTAAAAACAGCGCCAGCTGGAGACTGAGAAAATAAATAACAGCGTTGCATATTTTGTAGTTTAAAGAGAATTCGTTGTTGCCAAACGAGATTAGGAATAGATCTTCATAACTTTTCTCTTGTACATTCGACTTATATCAAAATAAGTGTAACTTTATAGATTTAAGGTAAGTTTAAGTTCGGTAATGTTTTCTTGATTTTCCTGCCTAAGATTCAAGATCTGTTGTAAACTAGAGACTGAGAGACTCTGTTATCGAAAACAACGGATGTTTGACACACATTGTGTGTGAGTGTCAGTGTGTACTTTTGCGTTGCCCGACACGAGTAAAGACCAAACAAGAAATTGAGCTAGATCTAGATTCTAAATCTAAGAGCGAAATCTAGTTTAGATCGAAGTCCAAACAACGTACTAGTCTAGAGTAGATTCTTAGTTTAGGTAGACTATATTCACACATATTGATTGTGAGCCACTTTTTAAAGTTTTTTTCTTGAGCCTGTTGACTGTTGGCTATCTCTAGAACCCAGGGGCTAAGGGAAGATAACTTTCAGTAAAAATCTGTCCAGAATTTCTGTCTTTAGTCTATATCTAGATATTGTTTCCCGTCATCTAGATCTATTAATGATTAATGTATTATTAATCGAAAATAACTTAAGTCCTATGAATGATATTTTATGAACTGATATAGGCCTAATTCTATTGAATTGTGATTGATTGATTAGTTAAAAGAATCACTTGCGATTCTCATTTAATAATAATTTAACTTGGTCATAGTCATTGTGAATTAGGCCTATTTGTCAAAAAATTAATTTTTATGATTTTTTTAAGATCTAGACCAAGATCATGCATTTTGTTCTATTCCTATAATTAATAAATTATATACTAATATATACTATAACTATAGGCCTATACTCCCTATAGTCCTATAGCTAGTATAGGTCTTAATAGTTAATTACCAACAATTAGGCCTACAGTTAGTCATAGCAAAAATTTGCTTTTATGAAAAAATATCATAGCAGCAATTTTAAAAAGAAAATGCAATTAGTTTTGTAAAATTTTTACAAAGAATTAGATCTACATATGTTTTATAATTTTTCATTAAACTTCAAAAACAAAACAAATATCAGTAGGCCTAAGTCCCTCTAATTATTTTTTAAACTTTTTCAATTTTGAACTCATACCCCCCCCCCCCCCCCCCCTCCTCCACAACCTATATTGAGCTTAAATAGATCTAGGTCCTACTTATTATTATATTGGATTTTTTTTTTCACTTTTTAATTAAGCTAGAAAGAATTTGGTATCAGTTAAAAGCAGGCTTTCTCTTCTAGCTAACTAATAGTAATATATGCTTTCAGGATAAAATACTCAAAAATAATGTTTTTATGTTGCTACACATACACGCAGGAGCTTCCCGTCCAATATGTGATATCATCCCAATATTTGGAAATTCATTAACTACAAAAAAAAAACAATCTCTCCAGGAGGTCTGTTATGCACATAGATAAATTCAGGACACTGTTTACCAGAACACAAAAAAGATATTGTTAAGATTTTTAATGAGCGCACCATATTAGAGCATTTGCAAGGCATAGCTCACAATTTGTCTTAATATATTAATTAAAACTAGGCCTATAACTTCAGAATAAAATACTTTTTTTTCTTACATTTGTATTCTTTTGTTATGATTTTTGTTTTCATCAATATTAGCATTTTCTTACATGATCCGTGAGGAGGTGTTATTGTCCTGTAGTATATATCGGGGGAGGGGGGGGGGGTGTGATGTCTTGGCAGTTTTTATGGACCTCCACCTCATTTATAAATGCTGATTTCTCCACTCCATTCACCAAGCATTCAAACCCAGCCTCTCCTATATATATATTGCAATTTTAATTGTTTTTACAGCTATATCTTTCTTTCCAAGATAAACATTGATCAATTTTTGTAGCACTTAAAAAAGGATATCTTCTTACTACATCTTCTATCCCCTATGTCATACAAAAAACAAAATTCCAAATGCGCTATACCTCTCTCCCCTGAGAGTGACCTTATGTTTAAGTATATGTATTGGTATTTCAGATCTGATTTCACAGATTCAAAGTTTGGCTAATAATTATTTAGAAGAAAATGTTCTTAATTATAAGCCAGTTTATGTTGTTAAGCTTTCAGAATTGTTATCTTCATTTCTCATGACTAAAACTAATAGTTAATTAATTCAATTATAAATATATTTTATACTGAAGTTTCAGATTCCATTTTCAAAATGAATGGCAGTGATTGTGACGAAATGGAAGAGCCTACAACCAACCACGTAGGAAATGGTTATGCTAATGGAGAGGACAGCGACACTATAGAGTTTACAGATGAGGAAGTGTTGGATCCCTTCTGCAATCCTGACCGTCCTGTGGAGGTGAACTTTAATGACGTCAGTGCTGCTGCCTACAAGATCAAAGGGGGCATTGAGAGAACACCTTGTAATGTGAGCATTCTGTTCAAAGCATTTTAAAAATTTAAATTTAATTAAAATGTTTTCAAAAAATTAAATTGTTTGTCACAGTTCAAAACCAATGGTTAATATATTTTTTGTTGATAAATGGTGTAGCCCAGTTGTAAAGAATCTAACCAGATAAATGATTACTAAATTCTGTTTTTTGTCATTAGCTTCAGGGTTTAATTAACTATCATGAATAATAATTAAAATGAGCCTATTATGAAATGGCAGACTGTAGTTATATTGATCAATGTTTCACATCTAGTTGATTAAAATCAAATAGCTTACACACATTAGCTAAAGGTTGTATTACTATTCATTAAAATTAAGCTTAATTTTACTATTATTCCTGCATAAAAGTTACTAAACCATCTAGCTATTTCCCCTATTCTTGTTACGATTAGTATTCTTTTAATTAATTAATTAAAGACTAATTTTGCTAAACCGAAAAGCCACGAGTTCGAACCCTCGGGCAGATGAGGCTCGTTAGCTGGGGACAGCCACTCTTCTAGGAGAGACAACTCCAAAATTAAACAACTGCTGCCTTGTAGTTTGTTCTTGGTTGGACAAAGGCTATGGAAGCAAATCCAAAAAGAAAAGCAGGCTGAAATCGGAGTCAATGGCCTCAATGGCGCATAACCAGTTGACACGTAACGCTTAATTGTGTTGGAGGCGTGGTCGAGTCGGCAAAAAGCTCATGGTTGATAAATTCGAACAAAGTCTCGAGTTCAAACCCACTGGCAGATAAATCTCGATCCCCTTCAACACAAATAATTAAGAGCGAAGAAGAAGAAGAAAGACTAATTAACTTATATAAATAAATTTAAAAATTTAATTTTGCTTACATACACTTGCATGCACAGTTTGAAAGAAATTGTGCTAGTAAAGAATGGACCACAAACACACAGACTACCAAATAAAAGTGATGAATAAAAGCAAACGAAGAGACAACTCCATGTTACATTAATAGTTTCTATTTGCTATATTACTTTCATACACACAATAACTTTTTAACTCATGCATGATTGACCAGTGTTAATGATTTTCTATTGTCTTATTGTTATAGTTATCTCAGATGTCAAAGCAGTATGATATGAAGCTCTACTTCAAGAAAGATTTTCTGCAATACACTGGCAGGTGAGTTAAGGCAACATTTACGGACTGGCTTTAGAGGTGGGTCAAGGCAACATTTATGTACAGGCTTTAGAGGTGGGTAAAGGCAACATTTTTATGTACAGGCTTTAGAGATGGGTAAAGGAAAAATTTACGTACAGGCTTTAGAGGTGGGTCAAGGCAACATTTATGTACAGGCTTTAGAGGTGGGTCAAGGCAACATTTATGTACAGGCTTTAGAGGTGGGTCAAGGCAACATTTATGTACAGGCTCTTACAGGTGGGTAAAGGCAACATTTATGTACAGGCTTTAGAGGTGGGTCAAGGCAACATTTATGTACAGGCTTTAGAGGTGGGTCAAGGCAACATTTATGTACAGACTTTAGAGGTGGGTAAAGGCAACATTTATGTACAGGCTTTAGAGGTGGGTCAAGGCAACATTTATGTACAGGCTTTAGAGGTGGGTAAAGGCAACATTTATGTACAGGCTCTTTTAGAGGTGGGTAAAGGCAATATTTATGTACAGGCTTTAGAGGTGGGTCAAGGCAACATTTATGTACAGGCTTTAGAGGTGGGTAAAGGCAATATTTATGTACAGGCTTTAGAGGTGGGTCAAGTCACTGGTAGATCCTAATTGTTGGTCAGTCAGGTGGGTCTAGGCAGAGTGTATCTACACAATCTAAAGTTGACAATCCTCTCAGTTAAGTTCAAGGGTCACTTGCTTTAATACCCACTTTACAAATGTGAGTATGTCCAATAGTTACTAATGATTACAATTTGAAATAATTTTTGCAAAAATTTAGGCTGGATTCCATTAAGTTTTGCTGGCACATAAATAAATTATTATATTTATTTACCAGCTGTCAGCTGTTTTAGAGAAGTCAATTTATTTTTCTGCTTGTCTTGACATTTAGTTCAGTTATTTTGTGAACATTATTAAAATTGTATTGATCTTTGTATGGACTTTAAATTTTATAATTAGTACACTCTAATAGTATGTTAATAGTGGATCATGTTACTTGTATATAATTAAATCCTTAACAAAATGTAGCCAAGTTTCATAAAAAACTGTATTTAGTCTAGATTGATCACATCTGTCACCATTAACTGTTGACACTGTTTTGATTTGGTCAACTTTTTGACACCTTTTAATGAAGAGGAGTGATCTCCCTTGAATATTATTGTAAATCTTATATATCATTAAGGGGGAGGGCATGTGACTTTCAGTGCAATCAGGCTTTAGAAATGTTTTTTTATTAATCTTTTTAAAACTAAATTTTTTAAATAGAATAGAATCAGGTAGAAAAAAATATTTGCACACCAAATGAACATAAATAATGTATGCATAATTGACTTGAAAATTAATGCTTAATAGAGGAAACTTTGATTAATTTTTACAAAGTTCAACACCTAATTAAATAACATTTTTGTCACAATGCTTTGTCATTTAATCTTGAGCTATGTCAAAAGTTTGAAACAATATTCACTGTTACTGATTGAAAATATTAATAATCAATACATCTATAACTAAATTTCCTTAGTGTTGAAGTGAGCCTTAATGAAAAGTGAACCAGTTTTTGACATGGGATACTGAGTATTATGTTATAACTACTTGACTGATTCCTTCTTGAACTTTTGCTTTCAGTTTTAAAGAGCGTGGTGCCAGGTACACACTTCTTCAACTAAGTCAGGTAAGTAAACATTAACAGAGACTGCTTGACGCTCTATTGATTCAATTAACCAGCTAAGATGTAATTAATACTTTGAAGTGCTGACATTAACCTTATTTGATTCTAATTAAAAGCCTATTTGTATTTTGAATTTTTTTTTAAATTATAAAATTAATGATTACCACACAGAAAATATTTTTTGTAGCTGTGTCCAAAAATAAAACATTCACATACTGCTGTTAAAATTTTACCTTACTTTTTACAGCTTGATGTTAAAAATAATGTTCTTTTAACAATGGTACTTTCACTAAGTAGGTTACATTATTTAATCAATAAATTAAATTGTTCTGACTAATTTATACAAATTTTAATTCATTTTAAAGGTCAAATTATTTAGTAGGGTTGGTTTCAGTGCTATTTTTAGAATTATTATATGATCCAACCTAAGTTTAGTTACCTTTTGCATCTGTACAGATTAGTATCTACATAAAACATTTTTTGTTTTGTTTTGTAAGCCTCCATCAATGCTTGAATGAATGCAACTTTTTATAACTGAATCTAAATAACACCACATAGTTTAGGACCATCATCCGTGTGTTAATTATTTTACTATTTGTTTTTGTTTTGTTGTTTGTTACAAAAAAATGGGTTTAATGGGTAAGTTCAGACTAATAAAAAATACACATTCTGCTACTATATAGAATGACTCTTGGGACAAGCAAAGTAACATTAAAGACTAGTTAATTTTCAGGGTTTAGTATGAAATGTAGCATACCTGACCAAATGGAGGACAGGGGTGGGCATTATATTGATCAAATTCATTGTAGGATGGTTATTAAATTGTTTGAATAATTTCCATTTAGGGAGGGCGTTAAATTTATTAAACAATTTCAGTGTTTGGTGGGCATTCTGTTAATAATAATTTATATTATTACAACTTTTAATTTTTTTTTTTTATCTTTTAAGAATACCAACGTAATTTCTTGTTTCTCATAGACAAATTCAAACCTTGGGCCACAATGGCTGCCAGGGCACTTTACTTCTTCATTAAAGATTTTATTTAAAAATCACAAATTAGTTTTAAAAATGTGTGTATTCATGTTTTGTTTTTTATTTAAGAGACTACATATTTATTCTTTTTTTTATCTGTGGCTGTATCCTAACTCAGTTCACTAAACATAGAGGTGTAGCCACTCTATGAACTGACTATTCCAGGCGTCGCCAGTAAACATTAAGCGTAGCCACTGTAGCCACTAAACATTTAAGTGTAGCCACTAAACATTAGAGTGTAGCCACTAAATATTCAACTACAGCCACTCATTGTTTATGTGTAGCCACTGTATTGCCTCAACACTTAAGTATAGCCACTAAACATTCCAGGAGCAGGCCAGGAAAGGTGTGGTAGCCGCCAGTGCAGGGAACCACGCCCTAGCCCTCTCCTACCATGGCCAGCTGCTTCACATCCCAGTCACTGTGGTCATGCCCATTGTTGCCCCCATGATGAAGGTGGAGGCCTGTCGACAGTATGGAGCTAATGTTGTCATTTACGGAAAAGATTTCGGAGAGGTATTGTGCTTTTGATACGTTTGTTTTCATTTTACATTAATTGTGTGGGGAAAAAGCACTGATTTTCCATGCTTTTTACATTTTTTAAATCTGGAAGGAACAAGACAACTGTCATCATTTTTAATTTTTTTAAAAGTATATTACTCTGTACATTAACAAATTGTGTTTGCCTTTTGTGTTGAATTTATATCTTCTCTGAAATTTTAAAAATGAAATCAAGTCAGCTATTAAATCTTTCTGTTTTCAGACTAAGCAGTATGCCATGCTACTCAGCAAAAAGAAAGATTTACTTTACATCAATGGGTGAGACCATTATTCTATTGCTACTGTGTAATGGTCTGATTGGAACCACTTTAAAAAAATTTCCTATACTCAACAAATGAGTAGTTGTGATCTTAAAAAAATGCTCATAATGTTGCTGTATTTGTGACAATCAATATTTTCTTGACGACTGCAATTTTTCTTGTAATGCTTAATTTTTTAAAAACAAAATATAGTGTAAATCACAGACATCCAAATTTTCTGTGACAAACATTGAGATAAAAACACTCATTTTCGTTATTTAACCCTTAAAGTGCGTGTCACGTGGCCTTACATGTTATAAGTTATGTAAGAGCAAAGCCACGATCGTGGCTTGGCGCGCTTTCAGGGTTAAAATTTTTGTTGTTGTTTTTCATGATAAAAAATAGCTTCAATCTTACTTTTTTGTTCAAGTTTTAATGATTTAAAAAAATTGAGCTTTTTATACTTTCCTGATATATTGAACAGCAGCAAATTTCAAATGTGCCTATCAAGCTGATGATTTTTATTTAATTAACCCTTTCCTTCCCATTTCTAGCTTTGATCATCCTCATATTTTGGCTGGACAGGGCACCATAGGCCTGGAGATCATTGAACAAGTTCCGCAAGTTGATGCCTGTATTATCCCCATTGGTGGTGGAGGACTTATAGCAGGTGCTGCAGTAGCTTTGAAGAATCTCAAACCCAGTATAAAAATAATTGTAAGTATTTCTGATTTCTCTAGTCACATATTTCTGATATAGTCCTACATTTCCACCAACTTTCCATCAATAAAAACTCTACCATTTTATAAATGTAACCTGTTTGTGGATATTAATCAAACAGTTGTGATTAATTTTCTCTTACAAACTAACATATTAATTAGTATGAATATTTCCACAAAACTAACTTTATTTACCATAGTTATTGTCAAAGTTTGTTAATTCCCTATTATTCGACATGTCTTAATAATTCAAAGTTTATATTAAGTCAGTTTTTATTCTCCTCCTATCTTTAAATATTTTTTAATGATTATAATTTTTGATGCAACTAATTTAATTAGGGTGTGGAGTCTGAGAGGTCAACAGGATTTCAAGCCGCCATGGCAGCAGGGAAGCCTGTTTACAGTCACGTCGGCCAATCTCTAGCAGACGGTTAGATTTTTTATTTATCTCTTTCCTTTAGAAAATTTTAGCATTTTATATTATTACAACTTTTAATTTATCGTTTATTTTATTTTAAAAAAATACTAACATAATTTCTTGTTTAAAGTTAGATTTCTAGGTAAAAACACTACAATACTTGTTTGGTGAGGTTTTAATTGTTATCTCCCCTGGTCATCTCTTTCCTTAGTAAAAATCCAGCAATTTTACATTAGTAGGCCTACTACTTTTATTTCTTTACCAATTTGCCTTTTTTATTTGATAAATTCCAACGTAGTTTTTTGTTTAAAGTTAGATCTCTAGTTGAAACACCATAACACTTATTTGGTGATGTTTGTATTCATAGAAGAAATAAAAAAATGTTAAATGATTTTTAAGTTTAACTGTTTTTAACATGTAACTAATTTCACAGTTAAACTGATTTCAGCGTGAAACATACATCTTAAAGTTTAAATTTTGTATTAATTCTAGAATTTTCCCCCATATTCAGGTTTGGCAGTCCCAGTTGTAGGTGTCAATGCTCTAGCCACAGCCAGAAAATTGATTGATAGAATCGTCACTGTCACGTGAGTGATCTAATGTCTGCTCCAGTTTGTGAACTTTTAGATCAAACAACTGCTGCCTCGTAGTTTGTTCTTGGTTGGACAAAGGCTATGGAAGCAAATCCTAAAAGAAAAGCAGGCTGAAATCAGAGTCAACTGCCTATTTGGCGCATAACAAGTTAACATGTAATACTTAATTGTGTTGGAGGAAATCCCTTCCAATATTAAAAATTAAGAACGAAGAAGATCAGTTTAATTGCTTAACAGTGATTTGTGTCTTTGCATTATTTTTAAGGAAGCACCATTTATCTCATTGTTAAAAATTCTTTTTACTCAAAATGTTAATACATAAAATTAAAAAAAAACCTGACATTGCAATTTTTATTTAAAAAAATATTTTGATGAATTTGTAATCTGTCTGAAAAATATCTTAAAACATTTTATTTTTTGTAAGCAACATGGCTATGCACCCTATTTACATTAACATTTAAAAAATATTTTATTGATAGTTGAATTTCTACTTGTGCTCTCATTTTCACCAGAGAAATAGTCAGATTATTCTTATCTGATGTTGCCCCAAGAAGCTGAACCTTAGACTATTGAGTTAGCATTTGTGTGCCTATCACTTGACCATGCAGTCTCATTCAGTTTTTGTACTCAATACCAAAAATAAAAGAGGCCAGAGTATTTTGATACTCTGTTTTTCAAAGCAGTCATTTTTCTTAATGCTGGTTAAGGCCAAATTAAAAGTTAATTTTTCTTCTTCGTTCTTATTTATAGTATAGGAGATTTTCTCCAACACAATAAATTATTATGTGTCAAAGGGCTGATGACCCCAACTTCAGCTTGCTTTTCTCTCATGATTTGCTGTCATAGCCTTTGTTCAGGGAACAACAATCTTTGAATAATATCAAAGCTTTCAGAATCAGGCCAAATCTTGCCCACCAGTAACTTATTTATTACAACAGACAACATAACCTGTGCCATGACATGTTCAGTGTTTAGATTTAAATTGAAACAGATCTTGCTGTAGTTTAATTACAAGTCAAGTATTGCCACATAAACTAATGCAGGTAAATTTGGTTACAGAAAGTCAAGTATGGCGACATAAATTAATGCAGGTAACTTTGATTACAGAGAGTCAAGTATTGCCCTGGCCATCTTGAGACTTATAGAACAGGAGAAAGCTGTAGTTGAAGGTGCTGGTGCTGCCGGTCTCGCAGCCATCATACAGGGTCTGGTCCCTGAGCTAAAGGGGAAAACGTGAGTCTGGTTCTTAGCTCTGAGCTTAAGGTGAAAACATGAGAACATTTCTATCATACAGGGTCTGGTCCCTGAGCTCAAGGGGAAAACGTGAGTCTGGTTCTTAGCTCTGAGCTAAAGGGGAAAACGTGAGTTAACATTTCCATCATACAGGGTCTGGTTCCTGAGCTAAAGGGGAAAACGTGAGTCTGGTTCTTAGCTCTGAGCTAAAGGGGAAAACGTGAGTTAACATTTCCATCATACAGGGTCTGGTCTCTGAGCTTAAAGGGAAAACAGTCACAAATTGTCATACTTATATGACAATTGGCACATACTGCCTGGCTTTTACTGTCTTTGCTACAGTTATATGGATATCCTAGCTAAATGTAATTGTTAGAAGCTCGTTACTAAAACAAACCCTTTCATTTGAGATTCCACTTATTTGGTCCAGTCATTTGCATGTAATTTCTACCAGTATGTGTACTAATGTATCCGTATGTATACATTTGTAGTTTAGATTTGTTATCATAATATTTGGACGATATATTTGTTTTATTTAGTTTAAACGCTCTTTATAAAAGATTAAACAACAATTTATGGTAGATAAAACCCACATCTTTAGTTTAAACCATGTACATAATTTTTAAATTTGACATCTTTGTCCGAGTTCCTTAATTTTGGTACAATGCCCCCCATCCAGATGTGTTCTACCAAACCAAATTGCCTATCTATGTTTGTGTGCAAATGATTTAATATAACCTCTGACTAAAGTCATTGTTTACTGTGTATAAAATTGAGTTTTCTCATTTCCTTGAGATTTTTTTAAAAATAATATATTAATACAACTAATTTGATTTATCTAATTTATAGATGTTTTCTGTAATTAGCATTCAACTAAATACAGATGGTTTCTGTAATTACCCCTACAATTCAATTAAATTTCAGTTCACATAGTTTTGTTTGGTCCATGTTTAGCTGAATTTTATTCTCAAAGAAAACAAGATAATTGAAACAGTCCTGATCTTGTTCATTTGTTGCTACTATTTAATTACTTCATCTTCTGGCACTGTACTATGCTGGACTGACCCTGCTAATTTCACACCTTCAGTGCCAGTATTTCCATTAGACAGCTTCACATTTAGACCTAGACTACAGAATTTAACATCAGGGGTTAAATTAAAAAATATTAACCTTAAAACTCCCCTGCAGAGTACAGTTAATGTTAAAATTAATTATAGTTTTTATTTACTGAATTAAAACAGTACTGGTCTGCCATTTCTATACAACTTGTCAGGAGAGTTGTCTTGTTTCCTTACAGTGTGGTTGTCACCCTTTGTGGAGGTAACATTGACACAACAGCTTTGGGCCGAGTGATTGAAAGGGGCTTGGCAGCTGAGGGCAGATTAATCAGATTTGGTGTGACAGTGTCTGACAGGCCAGGTGGCATCGCCGAGTTGACAAAGAAGATTGCAGACCTGGGAGTCAGGTAAACCTGGCCGCGTGTGATGGGGAAACTGACGGGTGGCTGGTAGTTTTAGGGGCTCTGTCTGGGGAATATTTGTATATTTTAAAATGTAGTTATGTTAGGGGGTCACACAGGAAATATATGTATATTTATTGATTTAAAGGGCTCTTACAGGGAAATATTTTGATATGTACTAATGTTAGGACCTCTTTCAGGGAAATATTTGTATTTTAGTGGCTCACACAGAATATTTGTATATTTATTGATGCAAGGGGTCACACAGGGAAATATTTTTACGTTTGATGATGTTATGGGCTCTTACTGGGAAATATTTGTACATTTACTGATGTAAGGTTTCTCACTGGGAAATATTTATATATTTGATAATATTTTTAAGAAAACATGTCTCACATTCTATAGAGCAGTGTTTGACTTTTTAAAGCTTATTTTGACAAAAGAGTTGTTCTATTAACTTTAAAAAATCTGAGATAAAATGGAGGGGGGTGTTGTGTTTGTGCAAATGTTAATTATGTTCCTTGCAATTTGATTAACAGAGGGGGTTTTAATGTTATATTAATACCTTGTAAATGGGTTCTTTAAATCAAAGATAAAAATGATAGTATTTAAGGCGGGGGCTTAAACGCCAGCTAATATTACAATAATACAAACAGTGTCGTCAGGCTGATTGTCACTAGAGCTGACACTAGACAAGAGACCCGGCATATTTGTAGGTCTCTGTCACACCTAGCAGTCCACAGGTAAATTTTCAAAAGTTGTTGCACAAAATCTTTCATTTTTAGTGCACTGAACTGTTGCTATTTCTGTTATTTATGCATTGTTTTAATGGGTGAAACATCATGATAGAATGAGTTTTGGAACAATATACATATAAAAATATAACAGACTGTATATCCAAATAAATCTAGAAAATGCAATTAAAAATAAATAAATTAGAAAGTTGAATAGAACAAACTAGACACCCAAGTAAAATGATACGAAACCCATAGTACATGAACTATGTATATAATTCTCTTCATGGAGACCATAGAAAACACCAAGCTGTAAGCGCGCCTAGCAGCCCCCTTTCTTCCTCTCTACCACCCCATGAGCTGTGGTTCATGCTAAATGTTTACAATTGTAGAGCCGGGTTTAGTGATGGCTATTAGGGGTAGATAATTTAGATTGAAACTATTTTAAACTTAGGGGAGGTAACTAAGAGGAAGCTGCTTTTTAAGGGGGGGGGGGTGTAGGTTAGGGGTTGGGGGAAAGGAGGATGGGGGGGGGGGTTATCATCCTTAACGACTTACTGATAGTGTTTTAAAGCAAATATTTTCAGTGGCAGCATTGGTACTGTCGAATTAACAAATTATGAATTACTGAAAAGTAGAAAATAAAACAACTAAATAGCGGCATATTATACACCACGGGTTGCCTCGTATGTTTATATTTCTAGAAGAGTTTGTTGAACAAACGTGCATAAAAACAATTGTCCTTTGTTTTAACTAACTTGTGTTAGTCTAAGTTTATTGTGTTTAGTTATGTAAACCTTCACTCATTTCGTGATGTTGTTTCAGTATAAAAGATATTCTTCATGAGAGGGCCTGGTTGAAAACTGATGTCTTCTCAGTCATGGTAAGCAGTTTTTTTATAAATCATCTTGGTACAGCTAATTCATTTGGCCTGTATTTTAATCTTCTGTGGGCCTAAAATGTCAACATTTGCTCTCTTGAAGGTGCTGGAAGAATGTTAGCGATCAGTAACTGTCTATTGTTGCTGTATCTTTGTTAGAGAAATTGTGTTTGCATTTTGTCATCTTGTCATTGAGCTTGTGTGTAGAACAGATAAATCCAGTCAGCCTAGCACATGATGAGCTCAGCTGGGCTTGTTGTTATTGTGTTATTGATGGGGGGGGGGGAGGGGGGAATAAAAACTTTAACGACTCAAGGACCTCCAAAAAAAACACTTTCATATATAGTGGTTATGTTTTCAATACTTACCATTTCAAGATTTGGATCCACAAAGTCAAAATTTTATGTCTGGAAGTTTTGTACCCCATCACTCACACCCACTCCCCCGTGGTTGAGTTAATACAATCTAGCTGTATTGGCCAGCTGGCTGTATTGGCCAGATGAAGCTGCCTGTATTGGCCAGATGAAGCTGCCTGTATTGGCCAGATGAAGCTGCCTGTATTGGCCAGATGAAGCTGCCTGTATTGGCCAGATGAAGCTGCCTGTATTGGCCAGATGAAGCTGTCTGTATTGGCCAGATGAAGCTGCCTGTATTGGCCAGATGAAGCTGCCTGTATTGGCCAGATGAAGCTGCCTGTATTGGCCAGATGAAGCTGCCTGTATTGGCCAGATGAAGCTGCCTGTATTGGCCAGATGAAGCTGCCTGTATTGGCCAGATGAAGCTGCCTGTATTGGCCAGATGAAGCTGCCTGTATTGGCCAGATGAAGCTGCCTGTATTGGCCAGATGAAGCTGCCTGTATTGGCCAGATGAAGCTGCCTGTATTGGCCAGATGAAGCTGCCTGTATTGGCCAGATGAAGCTGCCTGTATTGGCCAGATGAAGCTGCTTGTATTGGCCAGCTGCCTGTATTGGCCAGATGAAGCTGGCTGTATTGGACAGATAAAGCTGCCTGTATTGGCCAGATGAAGCTGTCTGTATTGGCCAGATGCCTGTATTGGCCAGATGAAGCTGGCTGTATTGGCCAGATGAAGCTGCCTGTATTGGCCAGATGAAGCTGGCTCTATTGGACAGATAAAGCTGCCTGTATTGGCCAGATGAAGCTGCCTGTATTGGCCAGATGAAGCTGCCTGTATTGGCCAGATGAATTGGGTCGATAGTTTCTAATATAGATATAGCTGTATAAAGCATGAACTCAGCATCTTTAAATATCAGATGGAAACATTCATGCGACGTGTGCTTTGCTATTCACATATTTTCCAGGGCTAGATGTCAGATGCACTTAGCCAGAGGGAACAAAGGGTATGGAGGGTGGGGTGAGGCGTGTTGTGGAAACAGAGGGTTGTGGGGGGGAGGGGGGTAAATTTGAATAACAGATTACGGCAAGTACGCCTAATGGATTCTCATTTTTGGATATTGTTATTAAAGATTCATTTATGCAAATTCTATTTGTCGTCTGCTTCATTTGATTGTAGCAGAAGCTGATGAAATTACCAGCCCTAAGTACAGCGCCCCTCTACATGAGAAGATAACTCGAGCACATATTTTTATTTCCCTTTCTCTGTGTTTATTATTTGTCTTCCCAACGTTATTAAATTATTGCTTCGTTGATTACACGACAGCGCTAAACTAAAGGTTCGCGCAATTTTAACTTTGTTAGCTTTGCTGTAGTGATGGCCCTCGGTCTTGGTTTCTGTTATGTTACAACTGTCAGACAGTGTTTGACAATCCATCTTGTGGTTGTGTTTTGTAAAAACAAAATTACTTTAACAAACAGCTAGATCTAGATGTAGTTTGATTGCCAACTGTGATGTATCTTCGTTTAATCAATCTTTGTAACTAGTAATTCTATAGGACATGACCCATGTTTATAAAACTAATCAGACATGACTCTTTTCTATACCGACTGTAAAAAAGTATGAACTCACACTTTGATGGTTCCATTGAATCAACTAGACATGGATCTTTTCTATACCGACTGTAAACACTCCATAGAACACACTAGACATGGATCTTTTCTATACCGACTGTAAACATTCCATAGAACCCACTAGACATGGATCTTTTCTATACCGACTGTAAACATCACATAGAACCAACTAGACATGGATCTTTTCTATACCGACTGTAAACATTCCATAGAACCCACTAGACATGGATCTTTTCTATACCGACTGTAAACATTCCCTAGAACCAACTAGACATGGATCTTTTCTATACCGACTGTATACATTTCATAGAACCAACTAGACATGGATCTTTTCTATACCGACTGTAAACATCCCATAGAACCAACTAGACATGGATCTTTTCTATACCGACTGTAAACATTCCCTAGAACCAACTAGACATGGATCTTTTCTATACCGACTGTATACATTTCATAGAACCAACTAGACATGGATCTTTTCTATACCGACTGTATACATTTCATAGAACCAACTAGACATGGATCTTTTCTATACCGACTGTAAAAATTCCATTGAACCACGACTGTTATGAACTCACACTTTGACGGTTCAGCATTTGCGTCATTGCTTAAAATGTTCACTTAGTATGGGAGAATACAACCAGTTAAGCACCAGAGTGAACCGACAGGCCAACTCTTTGATCAAACCATTTAAGCACGACTTTAGTTTATTCAAGTGCACGCTATCGATTGGAGACTTGTAAGAAGTTAATCACAGAGAAAATGTAACTTTCATGAAGAAATAATTCACGTGGTATTCACACGAAACGTCCCTTTTATAACATTCAGATACTTGACGAATGCATGCGAAGAGCTTGAAGATTATCATCTGTACTGTAAATAGCTTTAAGCTTTTTTTCTTACTGGCTTTACGTGTGGCTGGTGAACCACTAGACAACCACATGTGGCTGAGACATGAGTTCTAGTGTGACTGAGACATGAGTTGTTGTGTGGTGAACTTGAGAACCACTAGACTACCACATGTGGCTGAGAAATGATTTCTAGTGTGGCTGAGACATGAGTTCTAGTGTGGCTAACATGAGAACCACTAGACTACCACATGTGGCTGAGACATGAGTTCTAGTGTGGCTAACATGAGAGCCACTAGACTACCACATATGGCTATGATTTCTAGTGTGGCTGAGACATGAGTTCTCGTGTGGCTAACATGAGAACTACTAGACCACCACATGTGGCTGAGACATGAGTTCTCGTGTGGCTAACATGAGAACTACTAGACCACCACATGTGGCTGAGACATGAGTTGTAGTGTGGCTAACATGAGAACCACTAGACCACCACATGTGGCTGAGACATGAGTTGTAGTGTGGCTAACATGAGAACCACTAGACTACCACATGTGGCTGAGACATGAGTTGTAGTGTGGCTAACATGAGAACCACTAGACCACCACATGTGGCTGAGACATGAGTTCTCGTGTGGCTAACATGAGAACCACTAGACCACCACATGTGGCTGAGACATGAGTTCTAGTGTGGCTCACTTGAACACCACTGTCTTGCTAAGTCTACCCTCGTACCCTCTAATATGTGTATGTGAACTTAAAAATGACAATTTTCAGATAGTAAACCATTTCTAATAACCTTTTTAAATTGTCCATGTGTTTTCTTCTGTGTACGATAATATTTAAAAGCGTTATGTGTATTTGGTGGTATTTTTAGGCTTGGCTGGTCTTTTAGGGATTTGTTGGTTTCAATGGAATGTGTAGGCTTTTTTTGGTCATATTATGCGTTGGTGGTCTCGATGCAATTTTCGGTCTGGATGGATTTTGCTGGTCCTATTAGAATTTTGTTTGTATTTTGGCATTTGTTGATACAGTTCTATGTGAGTTTTTGCCGTGTTTTTGTGTGAGTTTTTCGATATTCTGGGTAGGTTATGTTGGACTGACACATATCACATGTGGGTGGGAGGACATGTTGAGATCTAATTACAATCCAAATCGCCTGCATGCTTAACACTTGTTAGATTTAGCATATTGATTACCAGTTCTCTTTAACATGCAGTGCAGTATGAAATGGACTTGCTTTAGAATTCATTTGAAATATAAAACTATTTTATTGATCAAAATTTGCTAAGCTAGGAGAGGTTGATGTCATATCTCTTGAGTGTAGATTGAGTGCTTCGGAGTCAGGGCGACAGGAAAACCACAGGCGAGATATAAACTTGAAGTTGTTAGCAGCCTGACCTTTCTGCCAAGCCAACTAGACTTGTCTGCTTAGCCAGCTAGAATTCGCTGACCTTCCCGATAGAATTATCTGCCCTCCCAGCTAGACTTGTCTGCCCTACCAGCTAGAGCTCTGCCCTCACATCTAGAGCTCTGCCTTCTCAGCTAGATTAATCTGCCCTCCCAGCTAGATTAATCTGCCCTCCCAGCTAGACTTGTCTGCTCTCCCAGCTAGACTTGTCTGCTCTCCCAGCTAGACTTGTCTGCTCTCCCAGCTAGACTTGTCTGCCCTCCCAGCTAGACTTGTCTGCTCTCCCAGCTAGACTTGTCTGCTCTCCCAGCTAGACTTGTCTGCTCTCTCAGCTAGACTTGTCTGCCATCCCAGCTAGACTTGTCTTCCCTCCCAGCTAGACTTGTCTGCTCTCTCAGCTAGACTTGTCTGCCCAGCTAGACTTGTCTGCCCTCTCAGCTAGACTTGTCTGCCCAGCTAGACTTGTCTGCCCAGCTAGACTTGTCTGCTCTCCCAGCTAGACTTGTCTGCCCTCTCAGCTAGACTTGTCTGCTCTCCCAGCTAGACTTGTCTGCTCTCTCAGCTAGACTTGTCTGCCCAGCTAGACTTGTCTGCTCTCCCAGCTAGACTTGTCTGCTCTCTCAGCTAGACTTGTCTGCCCAGCTAGACTTGTCTGCTCTCCCAGCTAGACTTGTCTGCTCTCTCAGCTAGACTTGTCTGCCCAGCTAGACTTGTCTGCCCAGCTAGACTTGTCTGCTCTCCCAGCTAGACTTGTCTGCCCAGCTAGACTTGTCTGCTCGCTCAGCTAGACTTATCTGCCCTCCCAGCTAGACTTATCTGCCCTCCCAGCTAGACTTGTCTGCTCTCCCAGCTAGACATCTGCCCTATCAGCTAGACCTCTGCCCTCCCAGCTAGACTTGTCTGCCCTCCCAGCTAGTTTTATCTGCCCTCCCAGCTAGACTTGTCTGCCCTCCCCTGCACTCCCAGCTAGACTTGTCTGCCCACCAAGAATTGTCTGCCCAGCTAGACTTGTCTGCCCAGCTAGACTTATCTGCCCTCCCAGCTAGACTTGTCTGCCCACCAAGAATTGTCTGCCCAGCTAGACTTGTCTGCCCAGCTAGACTTATCTGCCCTCCCAGCTAGACTTGTCTGCCCTCCCAGCTAGACTTGTCTGCCCAGCTCGACTTATCTGCCCAGCAAACATTTCAGCAGTTCACCGGCCAGCACATAGCTTCATTGATCTAGCCCAGACGGCTATCGATTTTGGAAAGCTATTTGACGGTCGGCCTCTCCCCCTCCCCCACCCCCTTCCCCCGGCCTGCGTGTACATGATGGTTTGCTCACGGCCTCTGTGTGTGCGCGTGTGCGTGTATTGCTCTCCGGCAGATTAAACTCTCGGGTTGCACAATTTTCATAGCTTGTTTGAGTGACATTCTACCCCGAGTTTTATCAACACACTACAAAAATTGTCGGCGTTTTGTTTTTTCTGGCCTTGCTTTTGTTTTTTTTTACTGAATTTAAAATACATCTAGGATATTTTTCTCTCCCATCTTATTTTTATCCGTGTCGTTTTTTAATCTCTTACATCACGCACTGTGATTGGTCTGGGGTCTGGTTTTTTTTTATTTTCCCCCTGACGTTTTGCTTCAATTAGTGTGGGTGTGAGTATGTGGGGGGGGGGGGGGGGTATTTTGACAAAATTTAAAGGATTTTAAATATTTTTGTTTTATTGCGGAATGTTAGATTATGTATTTTACAGGAGTTGTGCATTAAGATATAGGTGTGGGAAGAAAAATAATGGTGTAAAAATGTAAGATAATAAACGCAATATATTTTATTTCTAGCTCAAGGTCGGAATAATCATGGTAATAATAATTGAACAATACTAATAAGTATCTTTCTTTCTTTATATCTATCAAATCACAACTTGAAGCTTTGATAATAAACCCGTGTGTAGCAAGTCAACATTCGTCTCCACGTTTTAAAACGTGGCCAATGTTGTATTCTGAGATTTATAACCGTGATTATTGCCCTTTGCTTGGCAGCCATGCTAGTCTCCCATCAGGCCCTAGTTTTTTGTCCAGACCCGCCCGCCGTGCTATCGAATTAGTAACTTTTGTCCTTTATCTGATAACTTTCACTGTTGTTATCGTTTGTAGTTTAACATCTGCTCTCCTCCTTCCCCGCCTACCCTCCCTCCACCGATATCTTCCCCCGCCCGAAACCTCAACACTAGCAATCACTACATGATCGCTAACACAATCAAGATCTAGCTCAGTACTACCCATCTCTAAATACCGAAACCCCGTCTCTTACCATCACAAACTAGTATTACCACTACTACCTACATAGAAATCGGTAAGTCGTCCCCCCCCCCCCCCCCCCCCCACCCCGCCTGTCTACTGCAAATTTCCACATCGTCACTTTAAAACTCCCTCCTTCAACTACGTCACTCGAGATAATCATTTTTTTTTATATTCCAGTTTACCCCCCCCCCCCCCCCCCCCCCACTGCCAAAGCTGTGGCGATATATAGCATTTAAACTTTCTTTATAGATTTTCCTTAGATCATCTTTTAATAAAGATGAAACTTTACCGTTTTTAAATGATTAACCCGTTTATCGTCTTTAGAGTGTAGAATGTAATTTCACACTATATACCAGGGGTCTCCAAACTTTTCAATCCGAGGGCCACATCAACTATCAAATTTCAGTTCGGGGGCCAGTTAGTTCCAGACATGTCTTTGATTTTTCTGGAGAAAGTTCCTCAGCCATCACCAACAAACGTTTTTTTTGTGGACAAAAAGATCTCCGCGGGCCGGATGAGAGTACATCGCGGGCCGCATACGGCCCGCGGGCCGTAGTTTGGAGACCCCTGCTATATACAATAATAGTTTCCCGACGACCGACTTTTCCCTAAAACTTTCCCGTAATTTAACCGCCAGTTTTTTTCTTGATTTCTTCCTTCCCTGGTGTGTGTGACGCCATTTACTCAGGTCTCCTGTAGGTCATCCTTAGATCTTTTTGTAGTAGGTCATTCTAATTGTTTCATTACATTGATATTTGTATGGTAGGTCATTCTAATTGTTTCATTACATTGATATTTGTATGGTAGGTCATTGTAGATGTTTCCTTACATTGATATTTGTGTGGTAGGTCATTCTGGTTGTTTCCTTACATTGATATTTGTGTGGTAGGTCATTTTAGATGTTTCCTTACATTGATATTTGTGTAGTAGGTCATTTTAGATGTTTCCTTACATTGATATTTGTGTGTTAGGTCAACCTTAGATGTTGTGGCAGGTCATGCTTAGACTCACCAAGAGGTCAAGCAGCCTGGCGTCGTATTAATCTCGTCCAGTTGATGACACCCATTCAAATAGTAGCGAGGGTTCATTGACCGCACGGTACTTCTAGGTTACTCGCCCTGGGCCCCTACGTCCGGCCCACCCCCACCCCCCAGAGAATGGCTTAATTAATGAAGTAAAACAAAAGAACACGTCCCTAAACGTTGGAGAAAGGACTCACAAAGACGAACCCTTTTCTTTGTCATCTCTATATATTTTCCTTCAAGAATTTTTTGTTGTTTTCTGGCCAACCTAATATGTAATTAGTTCTAATTACGTAAACCTAACTAATTATATTAAATAAATTAGCAGGTCGGTATCTGGGCTAGAATAACCTATGAAACCGTTTTAGTGATGGAAAATATTTCGAAGAACTTCTTGTACGTACGCCTAGTGCACAGGTCCTTATATTTCCGTCGTCTCTGGTCCTGCCTAGTAAACACGCGTTTATAGTACACATGTCAATGTCCGAGCGAGCACACACGTCCTGTCCAGTACACACGTCCTGCGTCAAGCCAGCTGACCAGTCCTGGTAATCCCCTGTCCATTCGTTCACTTCTGTTGACTTGCGAATTCATCACGACACTTCAGCCGGCTGTTCCTTCTGTGGTAAATTACATGGTGTTGTCTTCTGTCTTCAAGTTCCGCCTGCTCTATATGTTGAACGATGGGCTGTCTCTGCCAGATGGCATTGGTCGTTTTTAAAGCTTAAATTTAAATATTCATTCTCTTTCTAGTATATCAGTATGTATAGGCATGTATATATATATATATATATATATATATATATATATATATATATATATATATACTCACACGTATATTATATATATACATACTCACACGTATATTATATATATACACATATTGACTCGTATATTAAATATATATATATATACATACACATATATATACACATAATATTATATATATATATATAAGTAGGCCTTATATATTATGTCTGTACATGTATATATATGTATGTATAAATATGTATGTGTATAAGTATATATATATATATATATATATATATATATATATATATATATATATATATATATATATATATATATATATATATAATTTTAGCGATAGCTAGCTCGAAAGCAACCAGACTTGGAAATTCAATCAACATTGATGAAATTTAGCTTGTGACGTAAGTCCCTTATGGATCGATGGGTAGGATAAATTTTGTAGGAGCTTATTTTGGCTGGTGTCCACCCAGCACTACTGTAAGGTATTAATTGAACCGGCTATTCCGTTTGTTTGAGTAATTCATATAGCAACTCAATTTGTGGATGGGGGTAAAAGCGGCCTCCTAGCCCAGTAATCGAGTTATCTGGACAAGTCAATACCTGTTCTCCAGTCATGAAAGATCGCTCAATCATGTACGGTGCAGACGACGCCTAAAATCGATACTACACAACACAGGTGTGTTCTCAACCCCTATCCCCCACTTCTCTCACAAACCCGTCACTTCCACCCCACCACCCTAATCGTTACCACCCACACGATTCCACTATATAAAATTCGATTTCTTTTTCTCATTACATTTAACGTCGTCGCTCTTTGGTTGAATGTTTCGATACCGCGTCAGTTCGCCCACTCTGCCGCAGGGGTGACCACTGTCTCTGGCAGACTATCTGCCCCAAAGAAATAAATCGTTATTTTTAGCCTAATATTTCAAAGAGTACGTGTAACTAAATATACAATTTTTTAGAGACGATCAAACAAGATACATACTTAAATATATATCAAAACATAAAAAAATGTATTAATGCGCAGCTTCTATTTATAACTGCTTCTACCCTAAGCCTTAATCTGATTAGTCTAATATTTCTGATATTCACTATACAGCTATATATTTTAAAATATATTTATGTAATTCAAACTTGCGTTTTTTCTGTATAAGCTAGCTGTCTTTAATAGAGAGTTCGAAAGTTGTTTGTGTGTAGGGGGTGTTATGTGTATGGTTGGTGGGGGGGGGGGGGGGGGGAGACGGGGGCGGAGGTTGCCGGAACAAATGAAACTGCACAGCATGGGGCTGGGTAGAACCCTGGGCTCGTTAGATGTTGTCTCCGTTCTTGGTTTAAAATTACACGTTTTCAATTAGTCTTTATATAGTTTTATCATGAAAGTAATTTACTTTCTCCCTCCTCCCCCCCCCCCCCCACTGTACTCGTTTTAATCTCCCCCCCCCCCCCCCCCAACGTCCCCCTTCTGTCTAGTAAAACAGCTTCTCTCGAGTATTTATTTATTCATGTTATCATTCTTTGATTCTAGTATTTCGACAAGCTATATTTATTCTTTGCTTTTTGTACTTTGACAAACTTATCATCCTTTGGTTTTTGTACTTTGACAAACTAATGTTAACTTTATTAACTTTGGTAGTTTGATAGGCTAATTTAATAATTCAAAGTTTGACACGATATTACAGTTCATAATGGTTTATCATAGTCAAATGGATGTAATTAATTCACACTTTGTCCATTCCTACCCAAGTCAAATCGAAGTACCTATTTCTCACTTAGCCCCTGCAACTTAAACATTTACCCTACACTAAGTATTGTTGTACACTGGGTGCTTGTAAGACCGAATATTTTAAGCAGACTTGTACTTGCTCTAACACGAAATAATTTTCCCTAGTGTTTTACAAAGTAGTTGGTTGCTTTGTATGAGGAGTGTGGTAGCACCAAATAGCACCAGGAGGGGGGGGGGGGGGGCAGTGTGGTTCTCAGTGTTAAAAGATCTTGCTTCTGTCTACTCCATTCTATTGATGTTGTTCCATTAAGTGTACTGTTCCCTTTTCTTTCATAGTACATAGTTAATTGGTGCTATTTTTCTTTAAATTGTAATTTTTGTAATAAGCTGTTCGTTTTTGCAGTATATTTGTGTAGTCAGCTTTTGTGATTGCAGTATATTTCAAATTTGTGTAGACAGCTGATTTATTGCCGTATATTTGTGTAGACAGCTTTTGTTATCACAGCTTATTTGTGTAGAAAGCTGATTTATTGCCGTTTGTTTGTAGACAGCTTTTGTTATTGCAGCATATTTGTGTAATCAGCTGTTAGTTATTGCAGCATACATTCGTGTAGGCAGCTGATTTATAGTAGTATATTTGCATAATCAGCTACCATTGCAGAATGTTTGTTTATATAACCAGCCGCTATAGCAGCATTCTCGTGTAAGCTAATCCTAACCTCACCACAACCATCAAACCCTGGCTTCCTGAAACACCAATGGCCATTTTGCATCTATATCATCATTATTTTCAACTCCTCCCCCTTTTCCCCAGACTTTCAATCTATTCTCTAATTGGTCTCTTCCCTGTGCGCATCCCTGATGAGAAAGCTCCTCCCTTGGCCTTTTCCTCCCTACTGTAAATAAAATTACATCTAGACCCCCCCCCCCCCCACCCCCGACCCTCCGTCCTCGCCAGCCTGTTCTCACCGAAAATTTCGCAGCCAAACACTTGGGAACGTGGACGTGTCGCCAGTGTCCCCATTCTTTGTTTGTTCCACACGTTGACATAGGATATCGATTTTTCCTCTCGAAAAGAGGAGTGAACAGGGGGGCAAGGAGGCCTGGGGTGGGGCGAGGAGGCCAGGGGTGGGGCTGTGGGCTGTAATTAAGTTTGACCATTATTTTCTTGCGACACCCTGGTGGCACGTCTCCTCACCAGGGACTAAATTGGTCAAGAAAATGGAGGACTATGGGGTGGGGGGGGGGGGGGGGTGAAAAGAAAATGGAGGGACTATGAGGGGGTGTACTTTTTTGGAGGGGGTGAGAAAATGGAGGGACTGTAGGGGGTGAAGGAAGCAAGAAAATAGAAGGACTGTGGGGTAGGGCCTGAAAATGGAGGGACTGTAGTGGGGTAGGGGAGGAATAAAATAGAGGGACTATAAGGGCAAGAAAATTGTTGCACTAGGAATAAAGGGGTGGGTGTGGGGGGCCGGAGCAAGAAAAAGCAAGGGTTGGAAATAGGAGCAAAAAAATGAATGAATTGTAGGGTGTGGAGTTCAATAAAATGGAGGGACTGGGGAAAGTTTTATAGATTTACTGTGACGAGGGGGGGGGGGGAACTTTGTCAAATTCAAAGAATTTAAAATGGGATAATACACTCCCAACAGAATCGCAATATCCTGTGTTTTCATACATTCATATTTTCTTTTATCTGTTTTTTTTAAGCCTACTCATCTTGGATTTTTAAAAATTTCAGCAACTATTGGTATACATGTTTAATGAAGCCTGTGACACCCACTCACCAACCGGTGAGGTCTCTTTCTATCCACTGATTGGATCATATCGAATCCCCCCTCCCCCATCCCTCTGTGGGACACATTGCGTGGGAGGGCTATCGTTCTGCGTCCTCAGACGTTGACGTCATGGTGATTGCGCTCCGTCAGGCTCGGATATTTTATTTCCTCAAGCCCAGCACCGCCATCTGCCCTGATCTCCAGAGTGACCTGAGTGAAAGTGGTAGACGTTTTGTTCAATCTAGCACATCTTCGAACTGTAAGGACAGGGCCAAGTTGGGTAGAGTTACGGGACTTTGACCGAAGTGGTATAGAGGTAGGGGAATTTGACAAAAGTGTTGTAGAGTTAGGGGACTTCGTCAAAAGCGGTGTAGAATTGAAATCTCGACAATGTCCACTGGACAAGAGTTGACCTCTGGACAATGTCCACTGGACAAGAGTTGACATCTGGACAATGTCCACTAGACAAGAGTTGACATCTGGACAATGTCTGCTGGACAAGAGTTGACATCTGGACAATGTCCGCTAGACAAGAGTTGACATCTGGACAATGTCCACTAGACAAGAGTTGACATCTGGACAATGTCCACTGGACAAGAGTTGACCTCTGGACAATGTTCACTGGACAAGAGTTGACCTCTGGACAATGTTCACTGGACTAGAGTTGACATCTGGACAATGTCCACTGGCTTAGAGTTACTGAACTTGGTAACCTTTCCAGGACACAAAAAAACTAAACCTTTGAGCAGCTTATGTCGCGAGTAAATTATTCAGTTCAAATCGATCGTTGACAGGACAGTGGCTATGTGTGAAGACATCGGTAGATAAACTTCTCACCCGCTTGCGACGTCCCCCCGCCCCACTCACACATCCCCCCACTCAACCCCACCCCCACCCCACGTGCCCCACCCCACACACTCACGTCCGTGTACACACGCCCAGTATTTCAATACCCTACTATCAACTCACTATCACAACCGCGATGTTGACCGCTGCGATGTTGAAAAACAGGAAAGTTATGGAATGTTGATCCAGTCAGATAGTCAATGTTTGCGGACAGTTCCCCAACCCCGCCCCTCCTCGTTTCTTCCTACAAACCCCTAAAATAATCAATGATGTAACTCCTTCCTTTTTAATCCTCCACAATGCACCTTGATATGGCGTTTTAGAAGTTTTGGCATCTACTTTCAGACGATATGAACTATTATAAAAATAGACAAAATACCTAAACCTTTTGACAATAGACCTGATTTTTTATAAAGGGGGGGGGGGGGATAATGCCTAACTGTGATCAAAGACCGATGTCTTGTGCGAGAAAAGCCGTTTTTTTTTAAAGATTTTTTTTTTATCTGGGTTACGGTGCGATTCTGGTAAAAGTACATATTCTCTATATAATTTTTATTTAGTTTGTGGGAGGGGTGTCTCCCCAAAGAGATGCATGAAGGAAACACTAAAGGAAAACAACTTAGTGACAAAAGTAATTTTTTGAAAGACCACATTTAAGAAACTGTTCCTCCCTAGACCCAGAGACGATACCGCGCATCTCTTCCACCCCTCCATCCCCCAAGCCGTCTATTCTTATTTCATCCTCTCTAGCAATTAATCCAGCGAGGGTAAAAATTAATTAAAACCGACATTACGATGCCTTGTTCCATCTCTGCTGCTGTCCTGAGACCCGGGTCTAGAGGCGAGGCTGGCTTTCTGCTGGGGCAATAGACGATTGACCCAGATTTTAGTGCCGTGGATTCTCCATTGTCATCTACCAAACGGGTAGAGGGACCGGTTCGAGATAGAGGTTTCAATTGTAGTATCAGAGAGAGCCAAACTTGTATTACACCAAGATGTTTTGTCACAAGATGAAGTATCAGAGAGAGCTAAACTTGTATTACACTAAGATGTTTAGTTATGTCACTAGATGTAGCATCAGAGAGAGCCAAACTTGTATTACACCAAGCTGTTTAGTTATGTCGCAAGATGTAGTATCAGAGAGAGCCAAACCTTTATCACATCAAGCTGTTTTGTCACAAGATGTATCAGAGAGAGCCAAAATGTTATTACACCAAGCTGTTTAGTTTTGTCACTAGAATTGCTTGAACTAACCCCAGGCGAAAAGTCTAATGATTGATCCCTACTCTCCTATTATTGTTTTTTTTTAAACAACCTCTGACAACAACACACGTCTCATACAAAATACAATCACTTGGAATGTATCGTTGTAAGGAAATTTTGCCTACGTGGCTTTTTCCCCCGATTTTGCAATAAATATTTTTTTTTAAATCCTAGTTTTTAAAAATGTTGCATACGACATTTTTTTTTAAATTTTTGTTAACTCATAACCTTGGCATTTTATATTAAAATCTTTTCCATGGGATTAACAAAAAACATACTTTTATTCTGTATATTAAAATATATATATAAAGAATTAGAAGGAAAAAAATGTGATTTCAAAACGCCCTTAATATTGTTGTTATAGTTAAATCAGAGCTAGGCTTAAGGTATCAACGCCCTTTATTTCCTGAGATTAATTTTATGCTACATAGTTTTCGTCTCTATACTTGACATTATGTTTTCAAATAAAGCTTACGAATACATTAATTATTAAATCGTCTGCGTGTGATATTATTACGGGTCGGTGTAATGAGAATTTAATATCTGATTAGTGCTAGCAGTCATCTTGTTCGTATGTTCAACCTGCTGAAATATATTTGAATACAGACAATTGTTTCTTGAGTCCGATTGCTACTAAAGCTCGCCTTGAAAACAATTTTGGTTTTGTTAGAATTGGTTTTTTTAAACATCAAACATACATTTTCAATTGAAAGTTTGAGTAGATTATTTCCCTTTGGTATTTTCGTTTTTAACTCCCCTGTTAAATATCTTCGGTAATTTTACTTTTTCTTATTATTATTTTTCTGTGTGATATATAATTCATTGACTTCAATGTGAAAGTTTTAAGTATTACAGTATTTTTTTTCTCTCTTTTGCGTGCTTCAAGAAATAACGATATTACAGAGAAAAACTCGTTAGTAATGAGATGGGGAAGGGGCGATCTTCCTGGTTTAAAAATAAACATAATGAAAGTAAAAAAGATGAAATGTTAAAAAAAAAACGAATCGATATTTGGTTCTGAGAAATTGCTCCAGGGCTTTGTCAGACTCTTCAGTCGTAGAAGAGGCTTTGAAGTTGTGCGGTGAACAGTGGGATCAGCCCCTCAAGTGGGCGTGGGAATCAAGCCCACAGATACAGTGGTGTGGGGTGCTGGGGGAGTAAGGGGTGTGTGGAGGTGATTACAGAAACAGGTTCACTGTGTTAAAGGTGTTTGTATGTGTCCATCATAGATTACTAATGGTATCACAGCTAGATATTAAAGGGGCATGGTAGAGGTGTCGATCATAGTTTACACAGCTAGATATTAATGGGGTATGGCTGAGATAAAAAGTGGATGAAACTACGCTCTTAGTCATTCTCCCCCCCCCCCCCCCACTCCTGGTTTTTTGGAAGCGCCGCTGGTGTTGTCTCTGTCTAGCTGTCGAATCTAATGAGATGTATCCCACTTCTCAAGTACCCTCACACCGCTGTCATGTGATAATTTTTTTTTTGTCAATCACAGAACGCATCACATTCGTTAATTGACATGACGAGAACAAAATCGATGCCAGACTTTCGCCTACAAACTTGTCTACCGTTCGCCTACAAACGTGTCTACCGTTCGCCTCCAAACGTGTCTACCGTTCGCCTACAAACGTGTCTAACGTTCGCCTACAAACTTGTCTACCGTTCGCCTACAAACTTGTCTACCGTTCGCCTACAAACTTTTCTACCGTTCACGGGATAAAAGCCAGACTTTTGCCTACAAACGTGTCTACCGTTCGCCTACAAACTTGTCTACCGTTCGCCTACAAACTTGTCTACCGTTCGCCTACAAACTCTACAAACTTGTCTACCGTTCGCCTACAAACTTGTCTACCGTTCGCCTACAAACCTGTCTACCGTTCGCCTACAAAATTGTCTACCGTTCGTCTACAAACTTGTCTACCGTTCGCCTACAAACTTGTCTACCGTTCGCTAACAAACTTGTCTACCGTTCGCCTACAAACTTGTCTACCGTTCGCCTACAAACTTGCCTACCGTTCGCCTACAAACGTGTCTACCGTTCGCCTACAAACGTGTCTACCTTTAGCCTAAAAACCTGTCTACCGTTCGCCTACAAACGTGTCTATCGTTCGCCAACAAACTTGTCTACCGTTCGCCTCCAAACTTGTCTACCGTTCGCCTACAAACTTGTCTACCGTTCGCCTACAAACTTGTCTACCGTTCGCCTACAAACTTGTCTACCGTTCGCCTACAAACGTGTCTACCGTTCGCCTACCATCTTGTCTACCGTTCGCCTACAAACGTGTCTACCGTTCGCCTACAAACTTGTCTACCGTTCGCCTACAAACTTGTCTACCGTTCGCCTACAAACGTGTCTACCGTTCGCCTACAAACTTGTCTACCGTTCGCCTACAAACTTGTCTACCGTTCGCCTCCAAACTTGTCTACCGTTCGCCTCCAAACTTGTCTACCGTTCGCCTACAAACTTGTCTACCGTTCGCCTACCAACTTGTCTACCGTTCGCCTACAAACTTGTCTACCGTTCGCCTACAAACTTGTCTACCGTTCGCCTACCAACTTGTCTACCGTTCGCCTACAAACTTGTCTACCGTTCGCCTACAAACTTGTCTACCGTTCGCCTACCAACTTGTCTACCGTTCGCCTACAAACTTGTCTACCGTTCGCCTACAAACTTGTCTACCGTTCGCCTACCATCTTGTCTACCGTTCGCCTACAAACTTGTCTACCGTTCGCCTCCAAACTTGTCTACCGTTCGCCTACAAACTTGTCTACCGTTCGCCTACCAACTTGTCTACCGTTCGCCTACAAACTTGTCTACCGTTCGCCTACAAACTTGTCTACCGTTCGCCTACCAACTTGTCTACCGTTCGCCTCCAAACTTGTCTACCGTTCGCCTCCAAACTTGTCTACCGTTCGCCTACCATCTTGTCTACCGTTCGCCTACAAACTTGTCTACCGTTCGCCTACAAACTTGTCTACCGTTCGCCTACAAACTTGTCTACCGTTCGCCTACCAACTTGTCTACCGTTCGCCTACAAACTTGTCTACCGTTCGCCTACAAACTTGTCTACCGTTCGCCTACAAACTTGTCTACCGTTCGCCTACAAACTTGTCTACCGTTCGCCTACAAACTTGTCTACCGTTCGCCTACAAACTTGTCTACCATTAACGAGATTTCCTATCAGCGAGCACCATTCGCCACGATGTTCTGGTCGTAACAACTTCCTTTAGTACAGGATTCGATTGTTAACTTGACCCACTCCTCCCCTCCCCTTCCTCTTTGAGTTTTGTCTTCAAAGAGGATTCAACTCATTACTACTGACCTAAAAAAGAAAGCTACTTTTTAAGGCGACTGATGAGATCTTGTGTGGACGCTGAGTACTCATTTCATTTGCTGAGGTTCATGGAGCTCAGGCCTAATTTCGTCTCATTAATTCGTCAACTACCGTTATATAGTTTTTTTTATTTTTATTTATTTTTTTATTTTTTTCTGAACAGAGAAAAAAATTGTGGGTTTTAAAACATTCAGTAACTTAGTAACTAGCTTACGGAATGCTGGGAAGTGTGTCTGTGTTAGGCGACACACGGAACGCTGGAAGTGTGTCCTTGTTAGGCGACATACGGTACACTGGGAAGTGTGCCCGTGTTAGACGACACACTGAACGCTGGAAGTGTGTCCGTATTGTGTGATACACGGAACGCTGGGAGTGTGTCCGTATTGTGTGATACACGGAACGCTGGGAGTGTGTCCGTGTTAGGCGACACACGGAACGCTGGGAGTGTGTCCTTGTTAGGCGACACACGGACAGAGGCGTAGCGACCCTTCCCGGCGCCCGGGGCGAACTTTCAATTTGGCGCCCCCCCCCCCCCCGCTTATATATATATATATATATATATATATATATATATATATATATATATATATATATATATATATGTATGTGTGTGTGTGTGTGTGTATAATTATGTGTGTGTGATAGTGTGTTTATATATAAGCTTGTGTGTGGGTAAGAGTGTATTTGTGTGTGTAAGCGTGTGTGTAAGCGTGTATGCTGCAGTCCGGACAAGGTTTAATAATTACATTGTATGATTTTCATTCCTTAAAACTTTACGACAATTTAATTCCCATTAAGATGCGTTTAACTTTTTTTGCGAAAGATTAGTAATGTCAGTAAAAAAAATAAGCCTGATCTGTGTTAGAGGGTAGTTTGTAGCTAACGCTAATATGTTTAGACCAGCCTTTTATGTTCTAGTTTTGAACGATCTCTGTTGTGATATGGTACATAGTTGGATTCGAAGTTTGTTAGAGTAAGGACACACAAGTGACATACAAGAAGAAGTTATCAGAAATATTTATTGTTCACATTGGAATACGACATGGGTATTTCGTTGATTGGTTGATGGTATGACAAAATAAGCTAGAGAAAACAAACTGGAATCCAACGGATGTTAACAGCTCGTAGTCTTGGATTTCGCAGATTTGCCCTGCCTTCTCGCACACAGTTTCTTCCAGGTATTTTTTCGGGGGGCTAAGCCCCCCGGAAAAATTTTTACGCCCCCCCCGAACCAAATGAAATTTATATAATTTATATATAGAAAATATATACTTTTAACAGTGTCCGCCCCCCCCCCCCGAAGAAAGTTTACCGCCTCCCCCCTCCCCCCGAAGATTTCAAGTGCCCCCCTGGAGAAAAAAGTCTGGAAGAAACACTGATCAAAAGTATCTGATCTCTCACGTTGAAGTTGAGAGAATCGTAAGAATCTTACAAAGAACTAGTCGCGTCTTTTTTTTTTTAACAAAACTGGCTATTGAAATTGTACATTACGCGTTAATACACTTGGTTTCTTTACTAAGTGTTAAGAGAGTTATCTCCTCACCAATCCAGTACAAATACTTGCGATTTTTGTTAGCGAAAAAAGCGCCCCCCCCCCACCCCCACACACACTCATCACAACCATCTTGGACAAAGTTTGTAGAGCGGTTTTTAACGTAACTAACTTTTTAAAAAAAAAAATGTTACACAATTATACAATGCACAGTACAATTCGTTTCTTTCTGAGAGCTAAAGGTTGTTTACTCAGAATCCTGTGTAATTTTGCTATTTTATTTAGCCTAAAAGCGCCCCCCTGCACCATCTTGATAAAAGTCACTAACGTATTTTACAGTTCAACAATCGTACAATACGTTTTAATACAATTGGTTTCTTTTAATAGTGGTAACGTTTATCGACTCAACAATCTAGTGTAAATTCTTCCGTTTTAAGTCTCGAAAAAGCGCCCCCCCCCCCCCCATCTAGGAAAAGCTTCAAAGCGGTTTTGCCGGTCACTGTTTCTTAAGAGTATATGTTTTACATTAAGAAATCAAGATAGAAAACAGTTAAATCAGTATGTAAATGCGTGTAGCCATTACGTTTCTTAACTTAGACAGTTTATAATTCAAAACTGCAGCATAAAATCAGCTTTAAAAAAATTTTCCCACCCCTTTTGGCGCCCCCATAGGGTCGGCGCCCGGGGCGGCCGCCCCCCCCGCCCCCCCCTAGCTACGCCTCTGCACACGGAACGCTGGGAGTGTGTCCGTGCTGGTTATTAAGCGCGTGGTCCAGCGCGAGACTTGGCGAGAATTTCCTGACAGCTGTGACGTCATTTCCGGCCGTACTTGCGGGGCTGCTGTTTGTGTGATTTAATTAGGCAGTCCACGGTAGGAGAGTTACAATAGCAGCAATAGCCTGGTCGAGTCTGTGGAGTAGGTCTTCATAAATAATACGGTTAATAGACGCCCGCTGTGGCCTAATGGTCGCAGCTATGGTGGCAGAAGTTTGGTAGACCCTAAAGGCACACGCCTTGATGTAGTTGGGGGTAGAAAGCGTGTATAGACCCCGCCACACGACACGAAACAGGGTGAAGTGGGAATGTTATGGATACTCTTGTTAAGGCACACGTCATGATGTAGTTGGGGGAGGGGGAAGGTAGAAATCTTTTGTAAACCCCCGTCTTAGTCTTAGGACATGAAACAGGGTGAAGTGGGAATGTTAGGTAGAGCATTGCTAAGGCACACGCCGTGATGTAGTGTGGGGGGGGGGGGGAATATAGAGCTTTTTATAGACCCCCGTCATAGGACACGAAACAGGATGGAGTGTGAACGTTGTGTTGACCGTCCTCAAGACCCACACAGTGATCAGCTGCGATGTTTTAAGTACCTGTGCCTCAGCATAATACCTACACGCTGTAAATATGTTCACACATGTTTTCCAACATCAACTTCTGAAAAGTGTGTGTTTAACCTAAGTCAGTTTTCTCGTTCTCCTTGCGCTATACATCTAATCTTAATTACGTCTTATTATTCAATCAATAAATATTAGTGGTAATTATCTACTGTAGTTTGTTGTATGAATTTTGAACGTTTAATGTTTTACTATAGGAGCGGTGGGGCCAAGCAAAGTGTGCTAGACCGCTAACCCGAAAGACACGAGTTCGGATCCCGGGCTCGAGTCTGTAGGACGTCCGCGAGTCTACTTAGCTTAGATGGAAACAAAGGCGGCTGGGCATAGCGCTGATCCGACGTCATTGAAACAGATGAACTCTACTTCATCTGTCCCATGTGTCTTGGGCCACGATAAGATGAATGTTGTTATTAAAATACTCTTTCTGACGTAAAGTGCATATTGTAAAGACGGGGCCATCAGATTTTGTATTGACCGTTGTCGCAGGCTTGTTGATGGCAGTTAAGACTAAGCTAATTGACATTTGATTGCCTTATAAAAACATATGGTTGTGATTCGATATTCCAGATTCTACCCCGGTCATTTTAAAAGGCTTTTAAAATATAAGTACACCTTATTTTTACATTGAGACTCGTTGGTTTGGGCGTTTTTTTTCATATTACTCTCCCGTACTTCCTTTAGGAACAGTAACTCTACTTTTTAATGATAGCGGCGGCGTGTAGCCTCCCTTACTTGTTCCTGATTACTTGCCCACTGACTTATAATTTACATTCCAGTCAGCCTAATAAGGAAATGGTCCAATCGATCGACAGTAGACCAGCTTCAAACGGCTAATTCCAAGTCTGGACATTATAATTTTCTCAAATTTTTTTTTTCAACTGTTACATTCGATTACTTTTTTTTTTTTAATAAGAAAAAAAAAATCCAACTAATTTTCAAATGAGTTTTACCCTGCTATATAATAGATGAATCGAAATGGCTGAAGTCATTTCTGAAAATGTTTTAATAATCCCTGTGGATTTTCAGTGTCGTTGATGGCGGCTGTTTCCGAGTCTGCGGAAACTGTTATGAGCTGACTGGTTGTTTTTTTTTTAGTTTGGTGATGACTTTAGAACAGTTACATGGATATCGTTAATTCATCCCTGCCTCAAAGTTTAATACAGCCATTTAAAGTCCATTATAGTTGAATCGTTAAAAAGGATTCATATCGAGGTTACGTGTATGTCTCTCCCCCCCCCCCCCCGCTCCCCCACCACAAATCACATTTACATGTTAGAGCATTACCATAGTTTGACTTAACAAACCTTGAACCCTACTACACAAAGCTTGTCATGAACTCTTCTCAAAACATCATGAACCCTACTACACAAACCTTTTTATAAACCTCACTACACAAACCTTTTCATAAGCCTCACTGCACAAACCTTTTTATGATCACTACTACAGAAATATTTTTATAAACCCCATCACACAAACCTTGTCATAAACCACACTACAAACATTATCATGAATCCCACTCAACAAACCTTTTTATGAACCCCAACACATAAACCCTGTCATAAACTACACTACAAACATTATCATGAATCCCACTCAACAAACCTTTTTATGAACCCCAACACATAAACCCTGTCATAAACTACACTACAAACATTATCATGAATCCCACTCAACAAACCTTTTTATGAACCCCAACACATAAACCCTTTAATGAAACCTACTACAAATCTTCTCATAAGCCCCAGCGAGAAACTTTAATCTAACAATAATTTATAAACCCCACTACACAGATATCATCAAACTCATATTGCAAACCCTACCAGAGTTTCTTCCAGGCATCTCTTCGGGGGGGGGGGGGGGTGGGCTTAGCGCCCCCGAAAAATTTTTACCGCCCCCCCCCCCCCGAACGAAATGAAATTTATATAATTTATATAGAAAATATATACTTTTAACAGTGTCCGCCCCCCCCCCCCCGAAGAAAGTTTACCGCCCCCCCCCCGAAGATTTCAAGTGCCCCCCCCCCCCCGGAGAAAAAAGTCTGGAAGAAACACTGAACCCTACAAGGACCCTACTACAAACATTGTCTTGAACCCTACCCCAACCACACGAGAAAACAACCACGCGACCCTGGCATAAACCCCACTGCGAACCCCACTACATTAACCCTATTATAACGTAAATAACAACCTACACACCATATGCTTGTGTATGAGTATGTCCTCTATAAAACTGCCCAGTTCACCTATGTGACAGTATCTAGAGTGCCCTTTTTGTAATTATTAACACAAAAACTGATGATGCTATTAATAACTGCAACTTTATTTTTGAAACGACAGTGATAAAACACGACGTGAGTGAAGGCAAATGAACGATTTCTTTTGTTGCTCAACTCTAGCATTAGAGGAAAATTGATACAGATAACATTCAGAAAATTCGATTTCCAACTTTTATTTTTAGAACTATTTAATTTTATTTATTTTAAAACAAAGCTGGGTTGGCGTCACATAGCTGTGGTGTTGTACACCCAGACCTCTCGTTTGTATACACAACATCGCAATACTCATCCAATTACCGAGCTTAGAGCGTGTTGTAATTACAAAGATGAGTGCTGGATTGTATTTTCTTTACAACAATAGTCGGGTGTAACCTTATCTGTCGTAGGATGCGGTGTTACTGTGTAGAAATACCACTCACCTAACTTTGTGTGTGTTGTTATTAATAGATATCGTCAAGATAATGTATGTTTTAGTAAGTCCTTGTTTTCATACAAAATAAACAATACATCTTTAAATGTTTTTCTTACATAATGTTTTGTTGAAATTAGATTTTTAGTAATTTTGAGCAGAGTTTCTTCCAGGCATCTCTTCGGAGGGGGGGGGGGGGCACGAAATGAAATTTATATAATTTATATAGAAAATATATACTTTTAACAGTGTCCGCCCCACCCCCGAAGAAAGTCTACCGCCCCCCCCCCCCCCCGAAAACTTCAAGTGCCCCCCTCCCCCCGGAGAAAAAGAGAAAAAAGTCTGGAAGAAACACTGATTTTGAGACCTCGGCGGTTCGCCTATTTCTTTTCTCACACCAACACTTTTTTGACTGGTTTTAGTACGTTGTAAAATTATCAATGAACGGCAAAAACTCTTGATAGCTATGTGTCAGTACTGTCGTCTGTGTTACTTAATGGCGGAGGGGGGGGGGGGGGGCAGGCGCCGCCCCACGCCTTGACGTCAACTGTGACCAGCCGGCCTCCAATGTTGCACTGTAAAGCTACCCGGCTAGGTGCCACGCTCCGCCACGCGACCACGCCATTTTATGTGTGCCCGCACGTGCCTAGGAAAACACAGGACACGCGCCCGGCGTCGATGACACATGTCGTAACACGCCACCCTCTTCCCCACCCTCATCCCCTCTCGAGACCGCCGGCGCGCATTAATACACGTTGGTCACCCTGCGGGGAATAACAATGGACTCGCCCAACACTCGGGTCACACAGCCTATGGGCAGACAACCCCGCGCAGGGACGGTAACTCTGTTGGCACTGTGCTCGAATCTCGAATCATGATTAACGAGATTGTGGTTCGTCCTTCTACTAAAGCTAACGACCAGTTTTTTTCCCCTGCTGCTATTTATTACTTTTCGATTGCGAACCAAGGGAGAAAACTGGGAAGGACTTCTCGTAGGTCGGTTGATTAAAATACTGTACTGGAAGCTTGTATGAATAAGTGAATTATTTCCCTTGCCCTACTCAACCAACCAGTTTTCGCATAAGATGGCTCAATGAAAGGGCCAAAATGAGATACATTTCTGGCACTAATTGGCCGCGTTGTTAGAATTTCCTTTCTGTCTTTGGCTTGGTATTTATTTTATTCGTAAAATATTTCCAAACCTTTCCCTTCACGGCCAGGCACCATAACAGTTAACTGTAAATCTTAGTTTAATAAAGAGTGCTACTAAGTCATTTCGACACTTCTTGATCGGCTATCTCAACAGTTTGATGTACTTGTTTTAAATTGCAAATAAAAAAGTGTATCAACATCAGCTATCTCAACACATCCTATCTGTATCAACATCAGCTATCTCAACACATGCTATCCGTATCAACATCAGCTATCTCAACACATCCTATCTGTATCAACATCATCAACATCAGCTATCTCAACACATCCTATCTGTATCAACATGAGCTATCTCAACACATCCTATCTGTATCAACATCATCAACATCAGCTATCTCAACACATCCTATCTGTATCAACATCAGCTATCTAAACACATCCTATCCGTATCAACATCAGCTATCTCAACATATCGTATCTGTATCAACATCAGCTATCTCAACACATCAGCTATCTCAACACATCCTATCTGCATCAATATTAGCTATCTCAACACATCCTATCTGTATCAACATCAGCTATCTCAACACATCCTATCTGCATCAACATTAGCTATCTCAACACATCAGATCTTTGTCAACACATTAGGTCTGTACCAACTTTCTCACCATACCACCCCTACTACACCAAACACCAACAGTACAGAACAGTGCTAGCGAGGGACCAAAAGATTGACAGTATACAGACCCAACCATCTGCTCAGCTGTTGGCTCCTGGGTCGTCTAGATTTCTTCTTTGTTGGCACTGTTCTGTCTTGAATACCTGATCTCTAATCTTCTGGGAGTGCCAACATAACTATCATCTAAAATACCTGACCTCCAACTTTCTATGAGTGCCAACATAACTATCATCTAAAATACCTGATCCCCAACCTTCTATGAGTGCCAACATAACTATCATCTAAAATACCTGATCTCCATTCTATGAGTGCCAACATAACTATCATCTAAAATACCTGATCTCCATTCTATGAGTGCCAACATAACTATCATCTAAAATACCTGATCTCCAACCTTCTATGAGTGCCAACATAACTATCATCTAAAATACCTGACCTCCAACCTTTTGGTAGTGCCAACATAACTATCATCTAAAATACCTGACCTCCAATCTTCTATGAGTGCCAACATAACTATCATCTAAAATACCTGATCCCCAACTTTCTATAAGTGCCAACATAACTATCATCTAAAATACCTGATCCCCAACCTTCTATGAGTGCCAACATAACTATCATCTAAAATACCTGATCCCCAACCTATGAGTGCCAACATAACTATCATCTAAAATACCTGATCTCCAACCTTCTATGAGTGCCAACATAACTATCATCTAAAATACCTGACCTCCAACCTTTTGGTAGTGCCAACATAACTATCATCTAAAATACCTGATCTCCAACCTTCTATGAGTGCCAACATAACTATCATCTAAAATACCTGACCTCCAACCTTTTGGTAGTGCCAACATAACTATCATCTAAAATACCTGATCTTCAACCTTCTATGAGTGCCAACATAACTATCATCTAAAATACCTGATCTCCATTCTATGAGTGCCAACATAACTATCATCTAAAATACCTGATCCCCAACCTTCTATGAGTGCCAACATAACTATCATCTAAAATACCTCACCTCCAACATTCTATGAGTGCCAACATAACTATCATCTAAAATACCTGATCTCCATTCTATGAGTGCCAACATAACTATCATCTAAAATACCTGATCCCCAACCTTCTATGAGTGCCAACATAACTATCATCTAAAATACCTGACCTCCATTCTATGAGTGCCAACATAACTATCATCTAAAATACCTGATCCCCAACCTTCTATGAGTGCCAACATAACTATCATCTAAAATACCTGATCCCCAACCTTCTATGAGTGCAAACATAACTATCATCTAAAATACCTGATCTCCATTCTATGAGTGCAAACATAACTATCATCTAAAATACCTGATCCCCAACCTTCTATGAGTGCCAACATAACTATCATCTAAAATACCTGATCCCCAACCTTCTATGAGTGCAAACATAACTATCATCTAAAATACCTGATCTCCATTCTATGAGTGCCAACATAACTATCATCTAAAATACCTGATCCCCAACCTTCTATGAGTGCCAACATAACTATCATCTAAAATACCTCACCTCCAACATTCTATGAGTGCCAACATAACTATCATCTAAAATACCTGATCTCCATTCTATGAGTGCCAACATAACTATCATCTAAAATACCTGATCTTCAACCTTCTATGAGTGCCAACATAACTATCATCTAAAATACCTGACCTCCAACCTTCTATGAGTGCCAACATAACTATCATCTAAAATACCTCACCTCCAACATTCTATGAGTGCCAACATAACTATCATCTAAAATACCTGATCTCCATTCTATGAGTGCCAACATAACTATCATCTAAAATACCTGATCCCCAACCTTCTATGAGTGCCAACATAACTATCATCTAAAATACCTCACCTCCAACATTCTATGAGTGCCAACATAACTATCATCTAAAATACCTGATCTCCATTCTATGAGTGCCAACATAACTATCATCTAAAATACCTGATCTTCAACCTTCTATGAGTGCCAACATAACTATCATCTAAAATACCTGATCCCCAACCTTCTATGAGTGCAAACATAACTATCATCTAAAATACCTGATCCCCAACCTTCTATGAGTGCCAACATAACTATCATCTAAAATACCTGATCTCCACCCTTCTATGAGTGCAAACATAACTATCATCTAAAATACCTGATCCCCAACCTTCTATGAGTGCAAACATAACTATCATCTAAAATACCTGATCTCCACCCTTCTATGAGTGCAAACATAACTATCATCTAAAATACCTGACCTCCAACCTTTTGGTAGTGCCAACATAACTATCATCTAAAATACCTGATCCCCAACCTTCTATGAGTGCCAACATAACTATCATCTAAAATACCTGACCTCCATTCTATGAGTGCCAACATAACTATCATCTAAAATACCTGATCCCCAACCTTCTATGAGTGCAAACATAACTATCATCTAAAATACCTGATCCCCAACCTTCTATGAGTGCAAACATAACTATCATCTAAAATACCTGATCTCCACCCTTCTATGAGTGCAAACATAACTATCATCTAAAATACCTGATCTCCATTCTATGAGTGCCAACATAACTATCATCTAAAATACCTGACCTCCATTCTATGAGTGCCAACATAACTATCATCTAAAATACCTGATCCCCAACCTTCTATGAGTGCAAACATAACTATCATCTAAAATACCTGATCCCCAACCTTCTATGAGTGCAAACATAACTATCATCTAAAATACCTGATCCCCAACTTTCTATGAGTGCCAACATAACTATCATCTAAAATACCTGATCTCCAACCTTCTATGAGTGCCAACATAACTATCATCTAAAATACCTGATCTCCATTCTATGAGTGCCAACATAACTATCATCTAAAATACCTGATCCCCAACCTTCTATGAGTGCCAACATAACTATCATCTAAAATACCTGACCTCCATTCTATGAGTGCCAACATAACTATCATCTAAAATACCTGATCTCCACCCTTCTATGAGTGCAAACATAACTATCATCTAAAATACCTGATCCCCAACCTTCTATGAGTGCCAACATAACTATCATCTAAAATACCTGATCTCCATTCTATGAGTGCCAACATAACTATCATCTAAAATACCTGATCCCCAACCTTCTATGAGTGCAAACATAACTATCATCTAAAATACCTGATCTCCACCCTTCTATGAGTGCAAACATAACTATCATCTAAAATACCTGATCTCCATTCTATGAGTGCCAACATAACTATCATCTAAAATACCTGACCTCCAACCTTCTATGAGTGCCAACATAACTATCATCTAAAATACCTGACCTCCAACCTTCTATGAGTGCCAACATAACTATCATCTAAAATACCTGATCCCCAACCTATGAGTGCCAACATAACTATCATCTAAAATACCTGACCTCCAACCTTCTATGAGTGCAAACATAACTATCATCTAAAATACCTGATCCCCAACCTTCTATGAGTGCAAACATAACTATCATCTAAAATACCTGATCTCCATTCTATGAGTGCCAACATAACTATCATCTAAAATACCTGACCTCCAACCTTCTATGAGTGCAAACATAACTATCATCTAAAATACCTGATCTCCATTCTATGAGTGCCAACATAACTATCATCTAAAATACCTGATCCCCAACCTTCTATGAGTGCAAACATAACTATCATCTAAAATACCTGATCCCCAACCTTCTATGAGTGCCAACATAACTATCATCTAAAATACCTGACCTCCACCCTTCTATGAGTGCCAACATAACTATCATCTAAAATACCTGACCTCCAACCTTTTGGTAGTGCCAACATAACTATCATCTAAAATACCTGACCTCCAACATTCTATGAGTGCCAACATAACTATCATCTAAAATACCTGATCTCCATTCTATGAGTGCCAACATAATTATCATCTAAAATACCTGATCCCCAACCTTCTATGAGTGCCAACATAACTATCATCTAAAATACCTGATCTCCATTCTATGAGTGCCAACATAACTATCATCTAAAATACCTGATCTCCAACCTTCTTAGAGTGCCAACATAACTATCATCTAAAATACCTGACCTCCAACCTTTTGGTAGTGCCAACATAACTATCATCTAAAATACCTGATCTCCATTCTATGAGTGCCAACATAACTATCATCTAAAATACCTGATCCCCAACCTTCTATGAGTGCAAGCATAACTATCATCTAAAATACCTGATCCCCAACCTTCTATGAGTGCAAACATAACTATCATCTAAAATACCTGATCTCCACCCTTCTATGAGTGCAAACATAACTATCATCTAAAATACCTGATCCCCAACCTTCTATGAGTGCCAACATAACTATCATCTAAAATACCTGATCTCCACCCTTCTATGAGTGCAAACATAACTATCATCTAAAATACCTGATCCCCAACCTTCTATGAGTGCAAACATAACTATCATCTAAAATACCTGATCTCCATTCTATGAGTGCCAACATAACTATCATCTAAAATACCTGATCCCCAACCTTCTATGAGTGCCAACATAACTATCATCTAAAATACCTGACCTCCACCCTTCTATGAGTGCCAACATAACTATCATCTAAAATACCTGATCCCCAACCTTTTGGTAGTGCCAACATAACTATCATCTAAAATACCTCACCTCCAACATTCTATGAGTGCCAACATAACTATCATCTAAAATACCTCACCTCCAACATTCTATGAGTGCCAACATAACTATCATCTAAAATACCTGATCTCCATTCTATGAGTGCCAACATAACTATCATCTAAAATACCTGATCCCCGACCTTCTATGAGTGCCAACATAACTATCATCTAAAATACCTGATCTCCATTCTATGAGTGCCAACATAACTATCATCTAAAATACCTGATCCCCAACCTTCTATGAGTGCCAACATAACTATCATCTAAAATACCTGATCTCCATTCTATGAGTGCCAACATAACTATCATCTAAAATACCTGATCCCCAACCTTCTATGAGTGCAAACATAACTATCATCTAAAATACCTGATCCCCAACCTATGAGTGCCAACATAACTATCATCTAAAATACCTGACCTCCAACCTTCTATGAGTGCCAACATAACTATCATCTAAAATACCTGACCTCCAACCTTTTGGTAGTGCCAACATAACTATCATCTAAAATACCTGACCTCCAACCTTCTATGAGTGCCAACATAACTATCATCTAAAATACCTGACCTCCATTCTATGAGTGCCAACATAACTATCATCTAAAATACCTGATCCCCAACCTTCTATGAGTGCCAACATAACTATCATCTAAAATACCTGACCTCCATTCTATGAGTGCCAACATAACTATCATCTAAAATACCTGATCTCCACCCTTCTATGAGTGCCAACATAACTATCATCTAAAATACCTGACCTCCAACCTTCTATGAGTGCCAACATAACTATCATCTAAAATACCTGATCCCCAACCTTTTGGTAGTGCCAACATAACTATCATCTAAAATACCTCACCTCCAACATTCTATGAGTGCCAACATAACTATCATCTAAAATACCTCACCTCCAACATTCTATGAGTGCCAACATAACTATCATCTAAAATACCTGATCCCCGACCTTCTATGAGTGCCAACATAACTATCATCTAAAATACCTGATCTTCATTCTATGAGTGCCAACATAACTATCATCTAAAATACCTGATCCCCAACCTTCTATGAGTGCCAACATAACTATCATCTAAAATACCTGATCTCCATTCTATGAGTGCCAACATAACTATCATCTAAAATACCTGATCCCCAACCTTCTATGAGTGCAAACATAACTATCATCTAAAATACCTGATCCCCAACCTATGAGTGCCAACATAACTATCATCTAAAATACCTGACCTCCAACCTTCTATGAGTGCCAACATAACTATCATCTAAAATACCTGACCTCCAACCTTTTGGTAGTGCCAACATAACTATCATCTAAAATACCTGACCTCCAACCTTCTATGAGTGCCAACATAACTATCATCTAAAATACCTGACCTCCAACCTTCTATGAGTGCCAACATAACTATCATCTAAAATACCTGACCTCCAACCTTCTATGAGTGCCAACATAACTATCATCTAAAATACCTGATCCCCAACCTTCTATGAGTGCCAACATAACTATCATCTAAAATACCTGACCTCCATTCTATGAGTGCCAACATAACTATCATCTAAAATACCTGATCTCCACCCTTCTATGAGTGCCAACATAACTATCATCTAAAATACCTGACCTCCAACCTTCTATGAGTGCCAACATAACTATCATCTAAAATACCTGATCCCCAACCTTTTGGTAGTGCCAACATAACTATCATCTAAAATACCTCACCTCCAACCTTCTATGAGTGCCAACATAACTATCATCTAAAATACCTGACCTCCAACCTTTTGGTAGTGCCAACATAACTATCATCTAAAATACCTCACCTCCAACCTATGAGTGCCAACATAACTATCATCTAAAATACCTGACCTCCAACCTTCTATGAGTGCCAACATAACTATCATCTAAAATACCTGATCCCCAACCTTCTATGAGTGCCAACATAACTATCATCTAAAATACCTGACCTCCAACCTTCTATGAGTGCCAACATAACTATCATCTAAAATACCTGATCCCCAACCTTCTATGAGTGCCAACATAACTATCATCTAAAATACCTGACCTCCAACCTTCTATGAGTGCCAACATAACTATCACATAACAAGCACATCCCATTGATGCAGGTGTGTGTGGTCATATTTGCTGGTGAATGTACAAAGTTGCTTGTTACGTTTGAACAGAAAGTTTGTTAGAGGGGCATCTTGTATCACATGATAAAGCTGTTGTTGAGAATTGTGTAGTGGCCAGATGTATCACATTTTGAAGTTGTTTTTGAGAATTATGTAGAGGCTAGATGTATCACATTTTAAAGTTACCTTTTTTGAGAGGAAAACCATCACACATATATGATTTTCTAATGTGAACTGTCACTGAATATCACTTGTCATACATTGTTTTGTTTTCATGTGTGTTTTGTTTTCAAACTGCTGATTGTTTTTACACTTGGACAAAAAGTTTTTATTTAGTTCAATGTAATCTAAATATTTAGTTACAGAAATTTATTGTTATATAATGTGTCTAAGTTTCAATCTTTTAATTCTAATGTTAAATAAAATGTTGCTTAGTTGTTTTTTAATTACCTTTCTTAATATTAAATTAATATTTAAATTAGCTCAATTTTTCCTGTACTTACTGATGCAATTTAAATTATAGTGTTATTTACTTTGTCATTTAATTTGACCTTATCTACATATGAACTCCTTTTACTCTCACTGTTCTAACCATCCCCACCTTAGACTCACTGTTCTAACCATCCCCACCTTAGTTCCATTGTTCTAACCGTCCTTACCTTAGTCTCACTGTTCTAACCGTCTAACCGTCCCCACCTTAGTCTCACTGTTCTAACCATCCCCACCTTAGTCTCACTGTTCTAACCGTCTAACCATCCCCACCTTAGTCTCACTGTTCTAACCATCCCCACCTTAGTCTCACTGTTCTAACCGTCTAAACGTCCCCACCTTAGTCCCACTGTTCTAACCATCCCCACCTTAGTCTCACTGTTCTAACCGTCTAAACGTCCCCACCTTAGTCCCACTGTTCTAACCATCCCCACCTTAGTCTCACTGTTCTAACCGTCTAACCGTCCCCACCTTAGTCCCACTGTTCTAACCATCCCCACCTTAGACTCACTGTTCTAACCACCCCCACCTTAGACTCACTGTTCTAACCATCCCCACCTTAGTGTCACTGTTCTAACCATCCCCACCTTAGACTCACTGTTCTAACCATCCCCACCTTAGTGTCACTGTTCTAACCATCCCCACCTTAGACTCACTGTTCTAACCGTCCCCACCTTAGTCTCACTGTTCTAACCGTCTAAACGTCCCCACCTTAGTCCCACTGTTCTAACCATCCCCACCTTAGTCTCACTGTTCTAACTGTCTAACCATCCCCACCTTAGACTCACTGTTCTAACCATCCCCACCTTAGTCTCACTGTTCTGTCCCCACCTTAGACTCACTGTTCTAACCGTCCCCACCTTAGTCTCACTGTTGTAACCACCTAACCATCCCCACCTTAGACTCACTGTTCTAACCGTCCGCACCTTAGACTCACTGTTCTAACCATCCCCACCTTAGACTCACTGTTCTAACCATCCCCACCTTAGACTCACTGTTCTAACCCCCCCCCCACCTTAAACTCACTGTTCTAACCATCTAACTATCCCCACCTTAGACTCACTGTTCTAACCATCTAACCATCCCCACCTTAGACTCACTGTTCTAACCCCCCCCCCCCCCACCTTAAACTCACTGTTCTAACCATCTAACTATCCCCACCTTAGACTCACTGTTCTAACCATCTAACCATCCCCACCTTAGTCTCACTGTTCTAACCGTCCCCACCTTAGTCTCACTGTTCTAACCATCCCCACCTTAGTCCCACTGTTCTAACCATCTAACCATCCCCACCTTAGTCTCACTGTTCTAACCATCTAACCATCCCCACCTTAGACTCACTGTTCTAACTGCCTTACCTTAGTCTCACTGTTCTAACCGTCCCCACCTTAGTCTCACTGTTCTAACCAGCCCCACCTTAGTCTCACTGTTCTAACCGTCCCCACCTTAGACTCACGGTTCTAACCATCTAACCATTCCCACCTTAGACTCACTGTTCTAACGATCCCCACCTTAGACTTACTGTTCTAACCATCCCCACCTTAGATTCACTGTTCTAACCCCCCCCCCCCCACCTTAGACTCACTGTTCTAACCGTCCCCACCTTAGACTCACGGTTCTAACCATCTAACCATTCCCACCTTAGACTCACTGTTCTAACGATCCCCACCTTAGACTTACTGTTCTAACCGTCCCCACCTTAGTCTCACTGTTCTAACCGTCCCCATCTTAGTCTTACTGTTCTAACCTTCCCCACCTTAGTGTCACTGTTCTAACCGTCCCCACCTTAGACTCACTGTACTAACCATCTAACCGTCCCTATCTTACACTCACTGTTCTAACCATCCCCACCTTAGTCTCACTGTTCTAACCCCCCCCCCCCCAACCCACCTTAGACTCACTGTTCTAAACCCTCCCCCCCCCCACCTTAGACTCACTGTTCTAACCATCCCCACCCTATACTTATGTTCTAACCATCTCCACCTTAGACTCACTGTTCTAACCCCCTAACCCCCTCCCACCCCGCCCCCCCACCCCCCCACCTTACTCACACTGTCCCCACCTTAGTCCCACTGTTCTAACCATCCCCCCCCACCTTAGACTCACTGTTCTAAACCCTCCCCCCCCCCCCACCTTAGACTCACTGTTCTTACCATCCCCACCTTGTCACCCCCAGGTTCGCTGTGTGGTGGAGACGAGAGACCTGCACCACGCCCGGCAGCTGGAGAAAGTGATGCGAGCACATTACGAGCATGTAGAGTTTTGGCTGGAGCAGTAAGGCAGGGGACGTCACTCCCGACATCTTTGTAACCCTAGATTTAACTAGCTTCCTGTTCAAATGATGCCCACAAGGACACTTTACACCACAACATAAGAGCATAATAAATACTTCCCAGAATAATTTCAACCCAAAAATTAAAAAAAAAAAACCTCTTCATTATTATATTTTTAAAAAAATCCTTGTATTCTATCCACAAAGTATCCTTCTCTTGACCAGATTTAGCATCATTCAATATTATAAACTCATATTCATCCCAGTATTTTTCACTCTTTTAAACCATTTTTTAAACTGATTTAAATAACCATTTGGCTAATAGCTTGACCATCAAAGCATCCAGCTAACATTATCTGCAGCAGTGAAATTCAAGAGCTTGTGCAAATATGAAGACTGCTGTTGAGTTCAATGACGCCACACTTGATTAGAAACTGATCCCCTGGTATTAGTTTCCCCTTTTTCTTTTCTTCATTAGCATTGTAGCTACAAATATTTCTTGCAGCCAGCACTGAGGGTTTTTAAACATTATATTATTTTGTTTTGGCTTGCTTTTTTTTTCTTGTATAAAAATCTGGATATTTTAATTTTCTTTGAAAACCCTTAAAACAAAAATAAGTGGCTGTTTTAAACGGGTTTGATGCATTTTAATTCAAAACTCAAGGGATTAATTATATATTTCTCAGTTGTTTCTTCCAGTCAGATTAATTCTGTCTTTTGGTTTAATCATTTAATCTTGAAGCTGACAGAGGAAATGACACTCTGTAGAAGGGGAGTTGAGTTAGTGTATACATGTTTGTTTTTTTATGAATGAGTTAAATGGGCTACACAGTAACAGCTCTTAAATACCAGTGAATGGATGGGTGATTCCATTCTTGCCAAAGTAGGGGTGCTAGTGGATAGGATGGGTGATTCCATTCTAAAAAAGTTGAGTGTTAGTGGATTCCATTTTTGCCAAAGTAGAGGAAGATAGAATGGGTAATTCCATTCTAGCAATAGTAGGGTGGTAGTGGCTAGGAATATGTGATTCCACTGTTACCAAAGTAGGGTGAGGGTATGTGATAATCTAAGTGAAAGAATCACTCCCGGTGTGTGATGTTGAACCCAGTGCTACCATTCATATTGCTTTTATTGACACGTGTATATGTATGGACTTTTGTCCGATTAGCTGTACATTTTTGAAGTTGCGTGAGAAATGTTTTTTTGAGGTGTAGTGGCAGGCATCTTGGCAGCTACATTGCAGCAAGATTTCTCAGTTTAGACTTGGTTACAACAAGTTTTGTTGTCATGGAGGACAGCTGGCCTTTTGGTGGTGACCTTTTGGTGGTGCATTAATTTATATCTAGGGGTGGGGGCTGTGGGGTACAATAGTTAGTGCTGGCAGGGTAGGTGTTCTCATTTTTGGTACTTAAAGACTCATCTGCCTAGATGAGTAAAACTTTTGAGACAGTTAAAGAATTTGTGTCGCCCAAATAAATCACATACATAGATAATCATGCACCAAGCATAAATTAAATCACACACAGAGATAATCATACACCATGAATAAACTTAATCACATGCACAGATAATCATACACCAGGTATAAATTAAATCACACACAGAATCATACACCAGGTATAAATCACACACAGATAATCATACACCAGGTATAAATCACACACAGATAATCATACACCAGGTATAAATCACACACAGATAATCATACACCAGTTATAAATCAGACACAGATAATCATACACCAGGTATAAATTAAATCACACACAGATAATATTATACACCAGACATAATTTAAATCACACCCACCATCTTTTGTGAGATAACATCTTTAACCCAAGGGGGGGGGGGGGGGTGTAGGTTACAAAACTTGTGAGTAGGTAAATTGGTGAGTCACACGTAATCTATACATTACACCTGATGTCATCTGTCCTCCATTACACACACACTTACTACCATTTTGTGTGTGCTAACACTACTGTTACACTGTATTTTTTATGTTTGTGTAATCAATAAATAGTTAACTTGTTAATTAACTGCTGATATATCAAGTAAAAAAAATAAGATAATAAACTTCTGTTTTTTCATCTGATAGTTGTACTATGCAATATTGCACCAACACTGTGCCTTATTTTTTATTGTGTATCCCAAGACAACGGACTAATATTGGAATCTTTACTGTATTGACAGACAAATCTCTTGTTAATTGTGATCAATGAAATGTGATTTGTGCAAAAAGAATTTTAAGACATCTCAATTTTTTAAAAATATTCTTATACATACAAATGTGTATATTTTTACCAAGCAAAATTGACATCCTTTAACCTCTATTTTAAATAGCATCATCTCATACTCCAGTTATCAGATGTAAATTAATTGATTTATTGTCGAAAAGCACATCATTTCTCATTATAGTAGAAATTTATGTTATTGACAAAATAAAAAAAAATATTTATGGCTAATTGGCATGGCATACAGACATGTACAGAATGTGATTTTTTTTTTTATGGAAATTATAATTTTCTGAATAACTTTTTTGGGTTATGAGGCATTGTCATGGGTGATATTTTTTTCTTTGTTCTTTAATTTAAAATTGTTTCTTTTTTTCAGTTTTTCATTATTCATTATGTTTTTATTGTTATTTTTTTAGTGATTACTTCTTTAGATTTACAATTCTTAATGAGTAGATTTTTTTAATTGTTATTTTTTTTTAGTGATTTTTTCTTTAGCTTTACTATTCTAAATGAGTAGATTGTTGACTTGATATATTTTTGGTTAACTAAAAGAAGGGACTGCATGACAGACTAGATGTAGCATAGAACCTACAACACACAAAAAAGTTTAACTAGCACTTAACTCAATTATATATTCCTGTATTTGCATGTTGTTGTTGGGGGGAGGTTATGTTTGGACAGTTTTCATCTCCCCCCCCCCCCCCCCCACATCCTTCCTTATGTTATGCTGGTGCTTTGTGTGTCCCATAGTTTGTCCCATAGTTTGTCCTGTAGTTCGTCCTCCACTCTCACATGATGCTCCACAATTTATTTTCATGTGTGCCTTGACTGTGTTGTTAAACACAAGTCAGAAATTTCTTATTGATATTCTCAAGCTTTTTAAAACTAAACACAAGCTAACTATTTCTCGTTGATATTCTCAAGTTTTTTAAAACTGTAAACACAATCTAGATATTTCACATTGATATTCTCAAGTTTTTTTTTTTTTAAATTGTAAAGTGCAAACTATAACTTTTTTTAAAGTAAGATATTAATATTCAATGTAAGTGTTGTCTTTTTTTTAAAAGAAAGATACTAGTAAATTATTTCAAAACTATTGTTGTTTTTTAAGACATCCAAATTGACAGTACTTTAGCTGTAGGTTAAATTATTTGTTGCTATAGAACCAGCCAGATAAACTGGACTGGTCAAATTATTTGTTGCTTTAGATAAACTGGACTGGTCAAGTTATTTCTGTTGCTCTAGATTAAATGATTTGTTGCTGTAGATAAACTGGACTGGTCAAATGATTTGTTGCTGTAGATAAACTGGACTGGTCAAATGATTTGTTGCTGTAGATAAACTGGACTGGTCAAATTATTTCTGTTGCTGTGACTAACCTTATTGGTACCTCAGGTCTTGAGTGCATTAAGTGTGAGCTCAAAATGTGGCTAAGAAATATAATTACATTTTTATGTAATACACACCAAAGATTTTTTTATCTTTTAAATAAATGTATTATGGCATTTCATTTTGTCAACACATTTATTGTAACAAAGCATTTATACTTTTGTCCACAATTTTTTTTTTTAAATGTTAGTTTTTAATTTTTGTTAAATTCTGGTTAGTTGTGGATGTTGTCCATGGATCACCTGATGTTGTCACCTCTAGGTTGACTTTGTATAAACACAGGTTGACTTTGTACAGAGGCAGGTTGACTTTGTACAGAGGCAGGTTGACTTTGTACAGAGGCAGGTTGACTTTGTACAGAGGCAGGTTGGCTTTGTACAGAGGTAGGTTGACTTTGTACAGAGGCAGGTTGGCTTTGTACAGAGGCAGGTTGGCTTTGTACAGAGGCAGGTTGGCTTTGTACAGAGGCAAGTTGACTTTGTACAGAGGCAAGTTGACTTTGTACAGAGGCAAGTTGACTTTGTACAGAGGCAAGTTGACTTTGTACAGAGGCAAGTTGGCTTTGTACAGAGGCAGGTTGACTTTGTACAGAGGCAGGTTGGCTTTGTACAGAGGCAGGTTGACTTTGTACAGAGGCAGGTTGACTTTGTACAGAGGCAGGTTGGCTTTGTACAGAGGCAGGTTGACTTTGTACAGAGGCAGGTTGACTTTGTACAGAGGCAGGTTGGCTTTGTACAGAGGCAGGTTGACTCAGTATAGAGGCAGGTTGGCTTTGTTGACAGAAAATATGTTGATTCAAACTGTTTTCCTTCATGCTCAGATCTCTCATCCACAGCATATGGGACACCAACAAAGCTGAGAAATATTTCTCTGAAATGTGATTCTAACTAGTCAAACCTAATGCTTACAGATGTATCTGATTCTAACTAGTCAAACCTACTGCTTACAGATGTATCTGATTCTAACTAGTCAAACCTAATGCTTACAGGTGTATCTGATTCTAACTAGTCAAACCTACTGCTTACAGATGTATCTGATTCTAACTAGTCAAACCTAATGCTTACAGGTGTATCTGATTCTAACTAGTCAAACCTACTGCTTACAGATTTATCTGATTCTAACTAGTCAAACCTAATGCTTACAGATGTATCTGATTCTAACTAGTCAAACCTACTGCTTACAGATTTATCTGATTCTAACTAGTCAAACCTAATGCTTACAGATGTATCTGATTCTAACTAGTCAAACCTACTGCTTACAGATGTATCTGATTCTAACTAGTCAAACCTAATGCTTACAGGTGTATCTGATTCTAACTAGTCAAACCTACTGCTTACAGATGTATCTGATTCTAACTAGTCAAACCTAATGCTTACAGGTGTATCTGATTCTAACTAGTCAAACCTACTGCTTACAGATGTATCTGATTCTAACTAGTCAAACCTACTGCTTACAGATGTATCTGATTCTAACTAGTCAAACCTAATGCTTACAGATGTATCTGATTCTAACTAGTCAAACCTACTGCTTACAGATGTATCTGATTCTAACTAGTCAAACCTACTGCTTACAGATTTATCTGATTCTAACTAGTCAAACCTACTGCTTACAGATTTATCTGATTCTAACTAGTCAAACCTACTGCTTACATATGTATCTGATTCTAACTAGTCAAACCTACTGCTTACAGATGTATCTGATTCTAACTAGTCAAACCTACTGCTTACAGATTTATCTGATTCTAACTAGTCAAACCTACTGCTTACATATGTATCTGATTCTAACTAGTCAAACCTACTGCTTACAGATTTATCTGATTCTAACTAATCAAACCTACTGCTTACAGATTTATCTGATTCTAACTAGTCAAACCTAATGCTTACAGGTGTATCTGATTCTAACTAGTCAAACCTAATGCTTACAGGTGTATCTGATTCTAACTAGTCAAACCTACTGCTTACAGATTTATCTGCTTCTAACTAGTCAAACCTACTGCTTACAGATTTATCTGATTCTAACTAGTCAAACCTACTGCTTACAGATGTATATAGTTCCAGTTTAGTCAAACTGCCTGTTTACAGATAATTATTGCTTTCAGGAAATTGATCTATGCTATGGGAGACTATCTTAGATCTGGTATATTCTAGAAAACATAATGTCTATTATACTTTATATGATTAAGAATGTTATTATTTGTGTAGATGGTTATTTAGCATTGGTTCTACTAACAGGAGCCTGTGTAGACTTGGTCGTATTTTATTGGATAGATTATGTGTCACTTTAGTTAGTTGAATCTTATATGACAGTTAAACATAGTCACAATAACAAATGTTAACCAACCATTGACTAACATTATTCTGTGTGTAATGTTTACTTTGTCCCACTAATGTTTTAACAGGATGGTATTATAATGTTATTATGATGGTATTATGATAGCATTATGCTGGTATTTTGATGGTATTTATTTAGTCATACTAACCATGGCAGTATATGAGCGGTGTTGGCATTGATCTAGTCCTATTATGTTGTACCTATGATTGTTCTGTGTTTGTGAGGTGTTGGCATTGATCTAGTCCTATTATGTTGTACCTATGATTGTTCTGTGTTTGTATTCCTTAAACCAGATGTTTATTTTTTATTTTTTTTTGCGAACTTGACCAACCTTGACCCATACCTCTTACATTAATTACACTTAAAGACAGGTTAGCATGAAGAAGAAGAATACAACTGCACATAATTTCTAGATTGTTTTTAATGCTTCCTTTTAACCATTGATAACATCATTTAAATATTTTCCAGCTCTCATCAGTGTATTATTTAAAACCTGTAATAAATTCTGGAATAAAAATCTATTTAATAGTCTTACAGGTCTCTGTAATAAGTTTGTGTTAATTTTAAAATATTTGTCGAAATTTATTGTCTTGTTTAAATATGTTTGGACTTGAAATCTTGCACTTTAAGCTGGGTATGAAGAATGGATTATATCATTTCTGTTGTGGTGGACGCCTGAATAGACTCTGTCCACTGTGTGACAGATCAGTGAGGGTGGGGTAGGTAGGGGGTTGTAGGGATTTGTTTGAGTGCCGGCCTAGACACAAGGAAAGTGGGTGATGCAAATTGTCCACCAACATTACCACTGGGACATTCCATCCCCGCCCTGTCAATACCTTTGTCTAATACACCCCTGTCAATTACAACATCCTACCCCCCCCCCCGCCTCAAGACTGTATGGGACATAACCCTCCACCTGGGCTATTGCTAATTTCTCCTATACAATAACAACCTAATTGGGACAGGTTTAGATTTAGTTAGGGATAGACATGATTATAAATATGTATTCTTAAGGGGTGGTAAGTACCCATGGGTCATAGAGGATTTATATATATATATATATATATATATATATATATATATATATATATATATATATATATATACCAAACATTGACAGTTCTAGTCTGGTCTAGTATTTCACAATCACATCTAGCAATCAGACAACCTATTCTGGCGGGGTATTTAAAATTTCAGTAAAACCAACAGAGATGGCTGGCCTCATCCTGAGCGTACCTCCTAGAAGTGGTGGTGCCAAGCACAGTCATGAATAATTCCACGGCTTAGATTGTCGTGCTATTGATTGCACTGTCGAGTGGCTGTTCATCAATTTTTACCTCGTCCACGTCAACTTGTGGGCTTTAGTAACCTGTGTTTGTCAGCCTATGGGCTTGTGTTACTTTACATTTATCTCATCCAGTGGGCTTTAGTAACCTGTGTTTGTCAGCCTATGGGCTTTAGTAACCTGTGTTTGTCAGCCTATGGGCTTGTGTTACTTTACATTTATCTCATCCAGTGGGCTTTAGTAACCTGTGTTTGTCAGCCTATGGGCTTGTGTTACTTTACATTTATCTCATCCAGTGGGCTTTAGTAACCTGTGTTTGTCAGCCTATGGGCTTGTGTTACTTTACGTCCATCTCATCCAGTGGGCTTTAGTAACCTGTGTTTGTCAGCCTATGGGCTTGTGTTACTTTACATTTATCTTATCCAGTGGGCTTTACTAACCTGTGTTTGTCAACCTATGGGCTTGTGTTACTTTACATTTATCTCATCCAGTGGGCTTTAGTAACCTGTGTTTGTCAGCCTATGGGCTTGTGTTACTTTACATTTATCTTATCCAGTGGGCTTTAGTAACCTGTGTTTGTCAACCTATGGGCTTGTGTTACTTTACGTCCATCTCATAAAGTGGGCTTCAATAAATGATCCTGTATATTTTTATAACTAAAATCTTATATTTTTTAAACAACATCCCTGGTCAATAGGTAGAGCATACACGAAAGTCTCGAGTTCAAATCCGGGTAGAGTTCTGTAGAACGTCCCAGAGTCCACCCAGCTCTAATGGGTACCTAACTCATGTTAGGGAAAGTAAAGGAGGCTGGTCACAGAAACAGGTGAACTCTACTTCACTTGCTTCTTTGGCGTCAGGTTTGAAAGGGAACTTTACTACTTATTTACCGCATTAGTTACTTAGCAGTTTGTTTTTACTGAAGCCAACTGGTGGTATCTTTTATACGCCGGACCATACTATTGGTACGCGACTTGTCTGGCATTATAACGACATTGATCTAGACTGGCATCATAACGACATTGATCTAGTCCTATTGGTACGCGACTTGTCTGGCATTATAACGGCATTGATCTAGTCCTATTACGTTGTAAAGTTGCACCTTTGCTTGTTCTGTGTGGTTTCTGAATGACCTGTTTCTGCATCCCCGAAACTTTATGTTTGTGTGACTAGCTTTATCAACTCTTACATTGATTACAATTACAGATACAGTGTTAGATAGAGGAAAAATATAAGATCATCTGGAAAGGTGAACTAGGATCCTACCTGTCTATGTAGTCCTACTGTTTTGTACTTAAACTCACTTGTTTTCTGTACATTTATCTACGCCATTGTCACAATGGTATAATTATTTCCAAAGACCAACACCTATAGTTAACAACACTTATCACCAACAAGTAGTTACAGAATGTGGTACTTATAAAAGCTTTGGACTGTATCATAATGCAAGAAAATCGCCTTTGACCTATGTATTAAAACATATTAGAGCCTTATATTGTGTGAAAGAATGCGTTATTCTACTACTCCCAACTTTTAAACCAGAACTGAAGATCAAGTAATACACGTCACCTTGACATTGCACTGAATAACTCAACAATTAAAACCGCCATTAACAACTTCGTGTTATGTAACCAAGCCATTGTGATGTTCAAATACACACAGTTGTATACGTTATTACTGACAATTCAACTATATTGAAAAAGTGGATGGCAGACCAAAATTAACAGTCCAAAAATAACAAAGTAACACAAAACCAAATACAAAGTACAAAAACATAACACACACACACATACACACACACACACACACATAAAAACCTCATGTCTGATTTTGTAATCCTTGTAAAAAAATTGAATTCCTGAACGTAATATTGAAAAGATTTAAGGGGAGTGAACATCAGCAGGGGAAATAATGACGGTTCCCTACATATTTTTAATTACATCTTTTAAATTCTATCAAGTAAATTAATTTAAATTTCCAAATGCAATAACGTATATATGTTTGTAATTAATTTAAAAACATTTTATTCTCACAATTAAATATTACTGGAATTAATCACTTACTTAAGTGGAATTATAATTTTTCTCTATATATTTTGCTATTTTTTGCCTTGGTGTCACCCCCCTAAATGGAGTCCCCCCCCCCCCCTCGCTACGCCACTGACATTAACAAGAGTTGTATTAAAAACAACAGAGAATGTAAAGAAAGAAACTGCTTTTATAAAGTCTTTATATTCTTTATAATCAGCCTTGTTGAGTTGACTGAAGATGCTGGTGGATGTGTAGGGTGATGGGCGAGGGAGTTGTTCTTCACTACACTGTTAATGCTCAATCTTTCTGTCTCTTTAATTCACTTGCTAATTACACTCTTAATTCTAAATTATCCACAAGCTTAATGGAATTTAACTTACATTCACTGAAAAAAAGGTGAACTTGAATTCGATTTGATATTTTATTATAACTTTCTCCAAATTTTCGTCTCTGCTTTTCTCTTCACGTGTCTTAGTCTCTTTCACCACTCTTTCCTTTCACCCTATTTAAAAGGTGTGTTCCCTCTTCCCATTCAGAATCTTGCGGCAATGGTTATGTATGATCAACTGCACATTTTTCAGGTTGTTTTTTTTTCTATGATATGTGAAACCTGCGGATCTGGTGTTCTTGCATCTCAAATTCCACACGGAACTCAAGCCAAAATATAGCTCTCTCCACTGCTCGTATCTCTAAAATCTCGTATGTCGCGCCACTCGTATGTCGAGGTATCACTGTATACTGTATAGTTTTTAACCTTTGGAAGCTTGTTCGTAGTTACCGCGGATATATTTTAGGGGAAATTGTTTTAAATGTTATTTAAATTAATCTCCCAAATGGCTCCACTATCTTAAAGTTGTCTTAGGTGAATGGCTACCCAGTTGCCTACGTTTCTGTTTATTTATAAATATATATATATATATGTATGTATATATATATATATATCAGTGGCGTAGCGAGGTCGGGTGTCACCCGGTGCGGCACTTAATGGTGTCACCCCCCCAGAGGCATAGAGACCCTTCCCAGGGACAAACTTTCAAATTTTCGATTTGCACCCCCCCCCTCAAACTTTCGATTTGCACCCCCCCCCCCTAAAACTTTTGATTTGCACCCCCCCCTCGAGTTTTTCTCTATATATTTTGCTATTTTTTGCCTTGGTGTCACCCCCCTAAATGGTGTCACCCGGTGCGGTCCGCACCCCCCGCCCCCCCCCTCGCTACGCCCCTGATATATATATATATATATATATATATATATATATATATATATAGGCTACATATATATATATATATATATATATATATATATATATATATAAGTATATATATATATATAAGTATATATATATAGGTATATATATATATATAAGTATATATATAAGTATATATATATGTAAACATATATAAGTATATATATATATATAAGTATATAAGTATATAAGTATATATATATATATATATATATATATATATATATATATATATATATATATATATATATATATATATATATATATATATATATATATATATATATATATATAATCAAATTTTAAGCCTAATGTGCAACCATTCTATTCCTCTAATATAACTTTACGCTTGTTGATTAAACTCCTATGAAAGCCGCGTATTTTTTTTCTCTTTCAATGTTCAAGCCATTTGTGTTTACTGAAAGCCTTACAAAACACATATCTTAAGAGAATACGTTTTCAAATTCCCATAGAATTATTATGAAGAAATTATTAATGAAAAATCCTTTGAATCCCCATCATTATATCAAGTTAAACGTCTGACGTCACTGGTCTACCATGGCAACCAACGGCTAGAAACAATCGCTGGGAAGGGAAGCTGGATACGCCGGCTCTTTTTCTGCGGGCTCTTTTTCTGCCGGCTTTCTCTTACTCTGTTCGGAGATCTGATTAAAGGCATCACTACTTGTAGCGTTTAAGTATTGAAATCAGATTTAGATCAATTTTCTTTAAAATATAATGACTGTAAAAAATATATTTTTTTGTGGATATGTGAAGAGTTGTTTGTCTTATAAACCTGTTATAGGCATGGCCGATAGGCGAGGGTTTGGTGTAGTTCAAGACACGGATAATGTTATGTGGCTTTATGGCTGTATAGACAGCTCATTTAGCTTAGACAAGACGAGCAGTTTTGGGAGATAGTGTGACTTCATGTTCTATATAAGCTTGTTACATAACTAATGCTCTATAATTAGCATTTGACTTACCAGCGCTCCATATTTTTAGATGAAACATTATTTTAGTCAAGTAGGCCTATGTAGTAAACATTAAAAACGTTGAATTTTAGGCACCGTACAATTAAAGTTTTAAAAATATATTTCACACAAATAAAATTAAATGCATTTTATACACACTAACAAGATGGTTTTAATACTTTTATTAAACCTGTAAAAATTAATATACATACACGCACCTTTGTTGGTTTACAATATTTCAGTGTTTCAATTTTTTAATCTGTGATATATATATATATATATATATATATATATATATATATATATATATATATATATATATATATATATATATATATATATATATATATATATATATATATATATATATATATATATATATATATATATCCTAGCGTGCCCGTCCCGCGCGTTGCCGTTGAGATAATAGAAAGTCTGACGAAATATATGTGAAGGGTTTCATCAATGCGTTACTAATCCTTTATTCTTATACGTGTAACATTGTTTTCTAAAACTGAGTTATTTGAATGTGCGCTTGGATCATAAATATCGGGACACCGGTTTACCTACACTACCGCATGAAAACCTTGAGTGTACATTAATCACTCACCGTAATAGTGAGGTACAACACACTACGGTGACCGCCAAGGTATCAGGGACGTAGAGCGCTCTATGGAGACCACGATTACATTACAGCAGGGGCGTCTTGTGGATCCTTAAAACTAACGTAGGCACCATGGTGCTCACATGATAACCCAGGGAGCCGAATAGTACCCTTCCGGTGCGCCGGCGGACGAGCTTAGCTTAATTACATTTACTTAGTGAACGACTCTAATACCCCATCTTATGCATAGTCTTTCGCACTGTTTAAAACTAACGTAGGCGCCATAGTACTCAATGGATAGTCCGGGGCGCCAAATCGCATTCTGCTGGGGCGCCGGCGAACGCGTCTGATTCAATTTAGTGAATGACTATAACGTCCCATCTTAACCATAGCCTTTTGCACTGTTTAAAACGATAGTAAGACATATCGGGAAAGCCCGGGGCGTCCTACCGGGGCGCTGCCCGTGCGAAATTGAATTTTTTTCCACAGAAACCCCTCAAGGCGTATTCTCATCAACTCCACAAAGCTTCATGGCATTCGGGTGAACGGTGTCGAACCGCATCCGACTTTTATTTTTTATATACTGTATATAGAAAAGAATTGAATCTCGCCCTTCGGGGGCGCCGCGCACCCCTGCGAATTTAAAAAAGGAGTATTCTCAAAAACGTTCCAAAGTTTCATGGCGATCGGATGAAAGTTATAGTAATGCATAAAAGACAGACAAACAGAAAAACACGCACTCAAACACAGACAGATACATTGCTTTATATATATATATATATATATATATATATATATATATATATATATATATTTCAGATTTTTGGTTTCTATTCTAACGACTAGTAATTTGTAAGCTAATACTCAAATGTATAAATATAAAAAGTAGCAAGCTATCCGGTATCAGTCGATTGAAGATGATATTATAAATGTTAATTATAAAAATTATTTTTTTTTTATTATAATTATAAAAGTAATTTTCTTGGTGGTTGAGTGGTTGACGTAGAACCGCATCATCCTAGCCTCATTGAGGTCACCACTTGGTCCTATCCGGGTTCCTTGTGGTCACCACTTGGCCATACCCTGGTCCATTAAAGTCACTAGTTTGTCCTACCCTTGTGTCTCCATTTAAGTCCTATTTTGATGCTACTTCAGTCAGTGTCGCGCATCACACCTAGACCTTTGTTGAAACCACGTTCTCTGCATGCCTTTGTGTACTCGCGATTTAAAAAAAAATGTACACTTCGTCTTACCGAGACACCAAAATGTCTAGCACCGTGTTGTAGAAGCGTCTGTAATTGAAAAACATCAAGCTTATGCCATGTCAAATTTTAATTTCAAATCTAATCTAAATTAATGCAGCAACTGGGGGGGGGGGGGAGACTTTCAGGCCAACAAAATTTTGATACAAACATTTTTTTTACTTCAAAAAGTCGCAGCGATCAAAATTTATTTCGCACTTTCAGAAATATGAATACCTAATTTTTTTTAAATTTCAGAATTAAATGAAAAAGTTAATAAGGTTGTCAACGTTTCAAGTTGTGGATAACCCCGTTTAGATAGATACCGCCCAAAGTGTTTCAACATAAAGGATAGGACTATCATAATGTTATGCCTATTTACAATTACACGCAACGTAATTTGAAACTGGTGTCTATGCCTCACAACAACATCCATGTATCATATTAATCATATCCACGGGAGATGTTTGTATGTAGCACAGTCGTCCCCCCACCCCTCCCCCCACCCCCTACCCGATTTTTTTTTAAATAATTTTTTTTTAATATTTTAATACCAACCCGTCTCCTCAACATTTTGTATTTTGCTAGCCATAAGCTTACATAATGTTTTAGCCATAACTCCCCCCCCCCCTTCCCCACCACCACCACCACCTCCGTCCCCCAGTGCAACCAGCTAACGAGGTGATCACGTTACAAAAACAGGCCGTCCTTTGGTCAATTTGTCTTTGATCATGACACATCGATACCTCGCACCGATACCAAACAGCGAGACCTCACTGTAAGAACATCACGTCGATACTTCACAGCGATACCTCAGTGCGATACCTACCAGCTATCGATTGAACCCACAGGAGTTTTGAACAAAATAAAAATATGATCGTTTGAAATTAGATTTTTAAAATAGAATGCACATTTTGTTTTTGCTGCAAATTTAAAAAAAATATATTTGGAATGGAGTTTTAAAAAGTTTAAACTAAACCCGGGTTTTTGAGAGGAAGCTTTCACATCCATATGTCTGCTTCACGCTGGAGCAGTCTTCTACAGCTCTCTTCTCTCTCTCTCTCTCTCTCCATAGCTCTCATTATTTCTCTCTGTTTTACCTTACATCTAAAAATGAATCTATATTTAACTTTAGATCTCATAATTTCTCTCTATTTAACCTCAGGTCTCAAAATTTCTCTCTATTTTATCTTAGATCACACAATTTCTCTCTATTTTAAATTAGCCCTAAATTTCTCTCTATTTTACCGTTGTTCTCAATATTTCTCTATTTTACTTTAGATTTCAAAATTGTGTCTCTATTTTACATTAGATTCAATATTTCTCACTATTATACAAAAGTTTTCTCTATTTCTCTCAGTTTTACCATAGTTCTGCCCAAATTCATTCACCAACGATATAAAATAACAAAAACTGAGCTTGGAACTGCCATTATTTTAACGCTAGTTTATAGAAAAACAAATCCATGATTAAAATTTTGGCTGATCTGACGAACGATCTAAGATACACGATGTTGGGTTGTGGCAGTCATAAAATTACGGATGTTTTAAATGACAGATGTTTTAAATGACGGATGTTTTAAATGACGGATGTTTTAAATGACGGATGTTTTAAATGACGGATGTTTTAAAAGACGGATGTTTTAAAAGACGGATGTTTTAAATGACGGATGTTTTAAATGACGGATGTTTTAAATGACGGATGTTTTAAATGACGGATGTTTTAGATGACGGATGTTTTAAATGACGGATGTTTTAAATGACGGATGTTTTAAATAACGGATGTTTTAAATGACGGATGTTTTAAATGACGGATGTTTTAAATGACGGGTGTTTTAAATGACGGATGTTTTAAATGACGGATGTTTTAAATGACGGATGTTTTAAATGACGGATGTTTTAAATAAAGGATGTTTTAAATGACGGATTTTTAAAATGACGGATGTTTTAAATGACGGGTGTTTTAAATGACGGATGTTTTAAATGACGGATGTTTTAAAAGACGGATGTTTTAAATGACGGATGTTTTAAATGACGGATGTTTTAAATAAAGGATGTTTTAAATGACGGGTGTTTTAAATGACGCAAGTTTTAAATGTCGTATGTTTTAAATGACGATGTATTAAATGACGGATGTTTTAAATAACGGATGTTTTAAATTACGGGTGTTTTAAATGACGGATGTTTTAAATGACGGATGTTTCAAATGACGGATGTTTTAAATGACGGATGTTTTAAATGACGGATGTTTTAAATGACGGATGTTTTAAATGACGGATGTATTAAATGACGGATGTTTTAAATGACGGATGTTTTAAATGACGGATGTTTTAAATGACGGATGTTTTAAATGACGGATGTTTTAAACGACGGATGTTTTAAATGTCGTATGTTTTAAATGACGGATGTATTAAATGACGGATGTTTTAAATGACGGATGTTTTAAATGACGGATGTATTAAATGACGGATGTTTTAAATGACGGATGTTTTAAATAACGGATGTTTTAAATGACGGATGTATTAAATAACGGATGTTTTAAATGACGCATGTTTTAAATGACGGATGTTTTAAATGACGGATGTTTTAAATGAAGGATGTTTTAAATGACGGATGTTTTAAATGACGGATGTTTTAAATGACGGATGTATTAAATGACGGATGTTTTAAATGACGGATGTTTTAAATGACGGATGTTTTAAATGACGGATGTTTTAAATGACGGATGTTTTAAATGACGGATGTTTTAAATGACGGATGTTTTAAATGACGGATGTTTTAAATGACGGATGTTTTAAATGACGGATGTTTTAAATGACGGATGTTTTAAATGACGGTTGTTTTAAATGACGGGTGTTTTAAATGACGCAAGTTTTAAATGACGGATGTTTTAAATGACGGATGTTTTAAATAACGGATGTTTTAAATGACGGATGTTTTAAATGACGGATGTTTTAAATGACGGGTGTTTTAAATGACGGATGTTTTAAATGACGGATGTTTTAAATGACGGATGTTTTAAATGACGGATGTTTTAAATAACGGATGTTTTAAATGACGGATGTTTTAAATAAAGGATGTTTTAAATGACGGATTTTTAAAATGACGGATGTTTTAAATGACGGGTGTTTTAAATGACGGATGTTTTAAAAGACGGATGTTTTAAATGACGGATGTTTTAAATGACGGATGTTTTAAATAAAGGATGTTTTAAATGACGGGTGTTTTAAATGACGCAAGTTTTAAATGTCGTATGTTTTAAATGACGATGTATTAAATGACGGATGTTTTAAATAACGGATGTTTTAAATTACGGGTGTTTTAAATGACGGATGTTTTAAATGAAGGATGTTTCAAATGACGGATGTTTTAAATGACGGATGTTTTAAATGACGGATGTTTTAAATGACGGATGTTTTAAATGACGGATGTATTAAATGACGGATGTTTTAAATGACGGATGTTTTAAATGACGGATGTTTTAAATGACGGATGTTTTAAATGACGGATGTTTTAAACGACGGATGTTTTAAATGTCGTATGTTTTAAATGACGGATGTATTAAATGACGGATGTTTTAAATGACGGATGTTTTAAATGACGGATGTATTAAATGACGGATGTTTTAAATGACGGATGTTTTAAATAACGGATGTTTTAAATGACGGATGTATTAAATAACGGATGTTTTAAATGACGCATGTTTTAAATGACGGATGTTTTAAATGACGGATGTTTTAAATGAAGGATGTTTTAAATGACGGATGTTTTAAATGACGGATGTTTTAAATGACGGATGTATTAAATGACGGATGTTTTAAATGACGGATGTTTTAAATGACGGATGTTTTAAATGACGGATGTTTTAAATGACGGATGTTTTAAATGACGGATGTTTTAAATGACGGATGTTTTAAATGACGGATGTTTTAAATGACGGATGTTTTAAATGACGGATGTTTTAAATGACGGTTGTTTTAAATGACGGGTGTTTTAAATGACGCAAGTTTTAAATGACGCAAGTTTTAAATGACGCATGTTTTAAATGACGGATGTATTAAATGACGGATGTTTTAAATGACGGATGTTTTAAATGACGGGTGTTTTAAATGACGCCAGTTTAAATGACGCATGTTTTAAATGACGGATGTTTTAAATGACGGATGTTTTAAATGACGGATGTTTTAAATGACGGATGTTTTAACTGAAGGATGTTTTAAATGACGGATGTTTTAACTGAAGGATGTTTTAAGTGACGGATTTAAAAAAAAAAAATGAAAGATTTTTTAAAAAATGCTATGGAAGCAAACGCAGAAAGAAAAGCTGGCTGTAAAATGTCTCAAAAACATCAATTTTGTACCCATAACAATCATAAAGGATATTTTTAAATTTCAATACAACATTAATTCTTTCGGTAAGAAATTGTATCCTAACAAAGAAAGACAACCCAACTAGTAAGAAATGTTACTCTTACGAAAAAAGACATCACATATCTGAAGTATGAAACACAAACTGAGTCTACCCTAATGAAGGTTGATATCAAATTTACTAGGCCAGCAATTTTGGCCAATTTCAACTGTCAATTTAACTCACGTATCTGTGATAGTTCAAACATTTTCTGTCCAATTTTCATTTGATTAAAAGCAAATCTTGCGTACAAAGTCGTTGTCCAATATTTTAACCTTTGAATAGGCCCAAAAGACGTGGTCCAATATTTTAACTTAAAAAGGCTTAAAAAACGTGGTCCAATATTTTAACCTTTTGAATAGGCCCAAAAGACGTGGTCCAATATTTTAACTTAAAAAGGCTTAAAAGACGTGTTCCAAAATGTTGTAACCTTTTGAATAGGCCTAAAAGACGTGGTCCAATATTTTAATCTCTTGATCGTGCGTGAAACTACATTAAAATTGTGAGTCATTTGTCCTATAATTTAAACGAAACGTACACAGTACCAGTGTAAACGTTAACCACTAGACCACTCCGTCATGCAGTACTAGATTAAGGTGAATTTAGGCAGTGTTTCAGACTTTTTTCCCGGGAGGGGGGGGGGGGAGTGGGTGGACACTGGTAAAATTATATTTTTTCTATAGACCCCCGATGAGATGCCTGAAAGATACTCTGGACTTAGGGATTCGAACCATTACTTACAGTATACAAAGTAACACTACATTTAATAATTTATGCCCTCTGTTGCTAGACGATTGCATTATGTTCACACGTTTTGCAAGGGGCATAATTATCTACTTGACAAACGTTGTTGCTGAACTTATCATGATAAGAATACAACAAAATAAAAATAATTTACATCTTTAAAGATATTATAAACCGAAATATTTAAAGCGTTTTTAATAGTACTAATTATAGGCAAAAATTTAAAGATAACACCAAAACTAACCTTAAATCCAGCCCTAACTCTACTAAATTCTAACCCAAAAGTTACCTCAAACATAAATCAACCCTTAATGTAATCTTAACCTTAACGTCAAACTAAATCAATCCCCAGTTTCCCACCATCCCTGACCTACCTTCATAGCCCCTGCTCACCGTGCTTAGTTCCCGTCATCCACCGCTCAGGTCTGCCATTGTTCCTGGCGCCATTTTCCCACGGCAATTGTGTCGTCAGGTCCAGCCGAGATTTTCTTTTTTGTTTTGTTTTGGAATAATCAATGTGTTATTGCAACGTGTCATGCATCAACACCATTGAAGCTATCGATCCCCCCTCCCCCCCCCCCCCCACCTGTACACACACTCAGCACTTAACATCCACTCCATCAATGCGAGCTCCGCAGTAACTACATACGTGCAGCCAGTCACGTGAGCAACATGGCGTCGTCACTGCCTTATACACAGACTAGCCCCAGTCAATAAATTACGATCAACCCTTCAAACACAAAATCTGACAAGCGTTCATTAGATCAGGGGAGATAATCAATACATGTCCGAACTTTACAAATCTGATAACGAATTTTTTTTAATTGTTTTTTTTTTTAATAAGGTACCTCGTCTATGTGATTGGTGGGATTAGTGTGGTGACTGGATTATATTAAGGATTATTTTATTTTACTTGAAAAACTGTATTGTAAGAACTTAAAATTCTGCAACGTGACACAAATATTCATTAAGAATACGAATATTCTGTTAGCTACACGCGTATTAATTGTTGTATAGATGAAGTTCGTAAATTGAAGCATTTTTATAATTGTTTTAATTTGTACAATTGACATGTCTATATTTGAATACATGAGTGGCATTTGAAAAAATAGAAAATTTAAAGGTTCAATTTAGTAAATCACCAATTATAAAACCTACAAAAATACACGGCTACACACTTGAAAACACCATTAGCACACACCTCACACACACATGTATATATATGTATATATATATATATATATATATATATATATATATATATATATATATATATATATATATATATATATATATATATATAAACACTGCGCCTCCACACAGACCGCCGTGTGTTTCAATGACATTTTGGCTAGGTTACAGTAGGTTAGGTTAGGTTAGGTTAAATTAGGTTATGTTAGGTTAGGTTAGGTTAGGTTAGGGTAGGTTACATTAGGTTAGGTTAGGTTAGGTTAGGTTAGGTTAGGTTACATTAGGTTAGGTTAGGTTAGGTTAGGTTAGGTTAGGTTAGGTTAGGTTAGGTAAGGTTAGGTTAGGTTAGGTTAGGTTAGGTTAGGTTAGGTTAGGTTAGGTTAGGTTAGGTTAGGTTAGGTTAGGTTATTTACCACGGGTTTTTTCAAAACTATCCTTAGTTATTCTACTGATTTTTTATGATGTTACACACGCACTAAACAGTGCAGTCGTTGTTCCCTTTAACCATTAAGAAAATAAAATTGAGAATTTTGTCTTCAAACGATTAAAAGTCCGGTGACAAATCTCCTATCAATATAAAGTATCAGATACATCCCTACAGATGCCGCCAGATTAGCAGACCTACATCAGGGTTTACGACGTCTGTTTTTCAGCATTTTGACAAGTAATCTGTAGAAAACATGGTTAAGTAATGGAAAACTCAATAAAATCTAAGGCATTACAACAATTATGTTTGGCTGGAACACATATTGATACATCAATGTATGTATGTATGTATGTATGTAAATATATATATATATATATATATATATATATATATATATATATATATATATATATATATATATATATTATGCTCTTTTACGCAACTCTATTACACAGATAAAGAGTGTTTTACATGGAGAAAATGTTATGTCTATATACAATACTATATGTCAATATGCAATATTACAGTTGTCATTAAAATGAATACATGTGATCTTTGCAATGCAAATGAGTGTATGTTTTATGCACAGGGATGTCTTAAAGTATGTAAGTATATAGACGTTTGTTTACGTAAGCACATACACAGAGGCTGTATGAAATGTGTGTGGTGTATTTTAGCATGCACATATTTAAAATCTGTCTTTTACGTATGTATGTATTTATGCATGCATATATGTATTAGGTTGAATAAAATGTAAGTATTTAACATCTGTACACTTGTGTAATCACAGGTTCATCATTTCCACCAATCGTCTTCGGTTAGATGTCAGCCATGTTGGAATAGCAGTATCGCAGCGAACGGGCCAACCCCTTGGCATTCACCGCGTGCCTTAATAGTGTCCATACACCAAGGCCTACACAGTGAACACTAACAAGAGCCCTCTCTCATCTCATCTCATCTTCATCCTCTTCTTCTTCTTTTTCTCCTGCTCTGGTCATGATGTAATCATCTGGTTTTCCTTACATTTACACATACATATAATACACACACAAAAGCTATTATTATGAGCAGGAAAGTTTTTAAAAAAAAATTCAATTAGTGTAGTTACATCATACAGAACTTGATAAAAATATTAATAACTTTTTTAAAATTAAATTCTTAATTTCATTTCGTTTTTATTTCATTTTATTAACATTCGTAGCATAAAATCTTAGCAAAATATGAAAATAACTGCTTATGATCTCATGATTAGGATTATGTTTTCGTAATTTACATTACATATTGTCATTTACACATATTTGCAAGTTTTTAAATTACGCTTAAAATTCTTCAAACAAACACGTCATTTCATCGTCCATCTATTCTCTCCCCTTCACTGAGTCCTATCCCCATTCCAGTGACTGAAGAGTCAATGTTTTGTTAAAGTTTTAAGTTTAAGCTAAAACATTTGAAGTCAGTTTTTTCGAAAACATCACTAAACCCAGTAAATTTAAATTTAGCAGGAACATAAATTTGACTACAAAAATGAAAGGTATAATTTTGTTTATATTAATTTAGTTGATACTGAATTATTTTCTAATTGCTGTATCGGCTATAGCTTTATTCCGTGTCTAGAAAACAGCTCAAAAGTTTGATGATAGAAAAAAACATCGGTTCTGTTTTAGACATCGCATGAGTGGGGCTAATTGTAGGCCACCTTAATCTTGGTGACCAGCACACAATGTAATAACACGGACCGGATCAATGATTAACGACCAGGGTAGAAAAACTATTGATTGGGGGGGGGGGGGGGTAAACTTAGAGGGAGGGGATGGCGTAACACCGCAATCAACTCACCATGCAGGCTAATGGCTGACCAATCGAAGCACGCGATTTCGTAACCGAACCTTGAGACCCTCCGCATCCGGACGCGGCGTAAAAAGCATGGGCTGTTTTTTCACGGCACGGAACTTCCATGCCGGTCGACCGTTAACGGTTCGATAAGCTGTAACCGAACGCCGGCAATACAGTGCCGGCATCGATCTCCGGTTCATTTGACACTGGTTCCGGTTAAGGCACACCGTTCCGGTTAGGGTACACCGTTACGGTTAAAGTGCACGTTAACCCCCCCCTTCCCCACATTAACTTTATGCCTTGTTTTATTCCCTTTCATTTCGTTCTCAATTAACCCACTCATTTTGTTTCGTCTTTAAGACCGACACAATCCTTGTACGTCTTTTGGGTTTTTTTAACTACATTAGTTCAGCGAAATGTGAGAAAATAATATTTCGGTTTCAAAGCTCCCTACACCGTTTGTACTGCAATGATGCTATAGCTAGACCAACAATTTGAAAAAAAAACACTCTCCACTATTTGTAAGGCGCCGCGATATCCTAAAATATCACTTGGCGCAGAGAGCAACTCTAACTCCGTAACAGTTCTTAGAGTTTCCAGAGAAATAAATACACCTGGAAAATGTTTTAAGAAGACAACAACCCAACCCCCATCCACGAAACAACTGACCCACAAATTGAAGGTGGCCTCACATTAAGTTACAGTTGTTGAGGACAGTAGGCATGTACACATGTACATATTAACATAAGATAGTACCCCCCCCCCCCGCTCTCTCTCTTTCGACCAATTTCCGACTATGTCACTGTCAATGATGATTACCTAACAAAATCAAAGGCCCTAATATTTTCTGACTTAGCATAGTGTTGTGTGCTCACCAACAGTGAATTAGTTTTTATGACGTCATCCAAAGTTAACACGTGTTTTCTCTTACAATTTGCTGTCACTTCTACTTGACTCACTTCTACAATTGTACCAATTTTTTTGACACGTTCACCGAAAGCACAACACTCTAGATCCCCTCGAGTTTCAGAAAAGCTACAAAACCCACCTCACAGCTCGTGCAAGTTTTAGTCCAGTCTCCCCAAAACTAATTGCCACATAAAACCCACCTCCTCGCCTGATTCATTTGATTTTCAAATCCCACCAAATCCCGAGGACACACAACCAGCTCCCAGCTCTAATTTTCTGGCTACAAATCCTGCCAAGCCCCACGGTCACACAACCTAACTGCATCACCAACCATGCACGCAAACTGATTTTTTCAAAGTTTTTTTAATCAGTTCCCATCCTGTCTCTCCACCCCCCCCCCCCCCCCACCCACCCTTGTGTCACATCTAGCAGGACTGACTCACCCCGTTCCAGAGCTTCTAACAAAGCCTGCTCCATCCGCCTGGTCGGGTCTCCCATCGATTTTTCTCCCCCCCCCCCCACCCCCGGGGCCCTCTCGTCCTGAGCTGATGCCACTCCCACCCCAACCCCTCCTTAAGCCTTTTCTTTTTCAAATGTGTTGTTTTAATGTGGTCACTGCCACTAACCATCCCAGTTTTAAATGTGTTGTAGTGTGGTCACTGCCACTAACCATCCCAGTTTTAAATGTGTTGTAGTGTGGTCACTGCCACTAACCATCCCAGTTTTAAATGTGTTTTTAGTATGGTCACTGCCACTAACCACTCCAGTTAAATGTGTTTTAGTATGGTCACTGCCACTAACCACTCCAGTTAAATGTGTTTTTAGTATGGTCACTGCCACTAACCACTCCAGTTTTAAATGTGTTTTTAGTATGGTCACTGCCACTAACCATCTCATTTTTAAATGTGTTTTAGTGTGGTCACTGCCACTAACCATCCCAGTTTCCGACACTGTATCTCAGTATGACGGATTCGATTCTAATGGCTGGAATCAGACCATGACTAAGCCCGTAAAACTCAAAGAGATTCGGTTACCCGGAAAATCGTTACATCTCAGGATTCGAGTATTACGTTCAGGGATTTGAGAATCGATTTTTTGTTTCCAGGCCTAATCTTTCATACGATTATATTTCTTTTCTCTGGAGTTATCAAAAGGTTACCATGGTTACCAAACCAACAAGGAATCCCTTTTTTTTTTTAAAAAAATCCCTACTATACCGCATCATTTTAAATTACCTCTAAAGGAAAAAAAAAACTATTTAAATATTACCACGCAAATTTAAATTTAAAACTTGTTTTTATATTGTGTTGGTTTCTAAGCTGTTAGTTTTTAATTTTAATAATAATTTTGCGTTGGTTTGTAATGTAATAGGATCGGTTTTCGTTAACTACAAAATGTGAGTTTTAAAGAAAGAATTTCTTTACCGATACAATTTTCCTACGAGTTTCTGCAATGGTTTATTTAAACCGAATACTATCCGGAATTTATTTAAAAATTTTCACATGGTAAAATAAAAGTATATAAACTGATACTTACAAATTTATATTACATGTTCTCCAGCTGTAGTCGCTTACACATCATTACATACAGTAAATACATCATTACATGCACGAAGCACATAGTTCCTTGATACAGAAAGCTCCCTATGTCTAGAAGCTGTACACTTCTAGAACTGATCAAAGCGTGTGCGATTTCGTTTAGAACAGTTGGAAGTGAGTACCAGGGTCTCGGTGCCAGAGAGACACGGAGACACGTCCTGCTCACTCTGCCAGGCGACACTAACTGGATGCATGAGAAATGTGCCTGCACCAAACGACCCCCCACCCCATCCTACCAATCTCATTTAGTCCCGTCCCCCCCACTCACACACTCCCCCACCCCACCATTATTCCAGAACCACGCCACAGCTATGGCTGGGCTACTCATTAGTAGCAGCAAATCAAAAGGAGAAAAATCGATAATTTTATTCCCGTTCCCAACCAGCCGACTGTCAACCCCCAACCCCCTCCTACCCCCACTCTCACGCTAGCACCCACTCCTCCTCCCCCCCCCCCCCCCCCCCCCGTCCCTTCCCCCATCCTTCAAACTCATTTGTTTTATTAAATTGCGTACCTCATTCTGTTTTAATCTCATTATATTTTCCAGCAGGATAGAACTCGGCTGGTGAGATTAAAACACATTACATATTAATACACTCATTTCATCTGGTGAGCAGTGTTTCATCTGGTGAGCAGTGTTTCTTAAACAAACTCCCGGGAGCGACCAACGCACGTGCATCTGTCTATGCTGCCAGCAAAAAAAAATGATCGATTCAAAACGACCATTTTCATATGACGTGGTTTGTAGGTTTTTCTATGGCTTTATGTTGTAAGCTAAAATGGCATGGTTAGCTGTTATATTTCTTACTTCGTTCTTCTTACTTCTGTGTCTTCACTATAACACGCCAGTCAAAAAAAAATCTAGTGTAACGACGATCTATATTTAAAGCTATACACATTATTTTTTCATAAAATCATCGTTTTTTTCTTCCTCTCTTAGTTTATTATTCACATTTTACAGTACATCTACGTTAGATGTATGTGTGGAGAGTCAAAACTTTTTTTTTTAAAGTTGAAAAGAACGAAAGCGTACAGCAAATGCTGGGTACTTAAAATGACTCACAAAGCGTGCGTGACGTAGTTAAGTCCTTCTGTCGCTTCTAGCACCCCCCTTCCCCCTCCCTCATCGACACCGCCCCTTTCCCACGTCCGAAATTAGGTTTTAGCTGAATTAGCTTAAAATGAGTGTTCTCAAAATTTTCCGTTTGGAACAACACACACACGACCCCCACACAAAAGGCGGGCCCCCCACACACACACACGCCGAGGCTGCCGTTATCAGTCAAGTTGGGCCAAAAATTCGATCGATACCAGGCCATTCACATGGCCCCTACAGAACAAAGGCACCTAACCTCGATTTTTTTTCTGGGGTACAAATTTGATTCTGTCGCTTGCACTTTGGGAATTCCCGTCCGCATCTGTGTTCTAAGTCTTCCCCCGCCCACACCCCTCCCCCCTCTGAGCCTATACAACTAGCTCTATGACACCTATCCTAGATGGCTATGTCTAGACTCTGGTAGTTATCAGAAGAAACCCCAATCTACTATTGGTACTGAGGAAATATGTTTGAGATTTGTTTCTTAGTAACAACGAAATGAAAGATCGCCTCGTTATTTGGCCACCCCACCTCCCTCAACACGACAAACACGATAGTAGAGCGGTAAAGTGCGAACTCCCAGGATACCGCCAACTCGCATAAATTAAACAACAGAAAAATATCAATTTTTAGAATATTGCTGGCTCTAACAATATCGACTACGAGGCCAACGACCAAAAAAACAATGTCAGATAAAATATTGTAAAAAATGGACTTTGTATATTTTTTTTCTCTTAAAATTTCCCTATTAATATGAGATGTGCTTATTAGCTCTAACGTTTTTAAATACTGAAGCTACGTTTTCCTACCATCTTAAGTTTAGAATTTTAACGTCCTATCGCATACCCCCCCCCCCCCCACCATACCCTCACCCCCTCAAATCCAGTTATACCATCTTCGATCCATTTTCTCTAGAACATTCACCTCCCCACCGGCAAGACGTGTGCGCTGGGCCGTGTAGCCACAGCACTCACCCCTCCCAGACCCACGGGCATTCAGGGACGGGGTGGCGTGTGCCATGGCCAGATGGCCAATGGGGTGGTAGACTGGGGGGGGGGGGGAGGGTGACTCTTAAGTCATTAGATGGACCAAGTCATTACTTTTGCAAGGGTATTGATTTTTTTTTTATTCACAGAGAGGCTGCTCTAGCCGAAACTGATAACATGATAACCGTTGTTAGTCATGGATTAGTACAGGAGGGGTGGGGGGGGGGGGGGGTAATACAAGTTATCGTGGACTGGAACAAAACTAAAGTAATCTTTACATTAGTTATATTGGACTGGAACAAGACTAAAGAAATTTTAATATTAGTTATCATGGTTTGGAACAGAACTAAAGTAATTTTAATAATAATTATCATGGACTGGAACAAAACTAAAGTAATCTTTACATTAGTTATATTGGACTGGAACAAGACTAAAGAAATTTTAATATTAGTTATCATGGTTTGGAACAGAACTAAAGTAATTTTAATAATAATTATCATGGACTGGAACAAAACAAAATTAATCTTTACATTAGTTATATTGGACTGGAACAAGACTAAAGAAATTTTAATATTAGTTATCATGGTTTGGAACAGAACTAAAGTAATTTTAATAATAATTATCATGGACTGGAACAAAACTAAAGAAATGTTTACATAAGTTATCATGGACTGGAACAAAACTAAAGTAATTTTAATATTAGTTATCATGGAGTGGAACAAAACAAATATTTAATGATACTTATTTTGTATTAGAACTTCAGATTTTATAACGATTATACAAGGACAAATTATTTGATGAAAGATCATTCATTTATAAAAATAAATGATATTTGAATGTCTATTTATTCTTTTTAAAACATAGCCCTCCTTAACGTATTTAAATAATGCACGCCATTTTTGTGTCAATGGGACATAACCCACATAAAACCTTTTGTAATTCAACTCCTCTTGTTACGGCTTACTTTATGGGGACTCCCCTACCGAAGTAGGTCATGCGTAACATCGGGCGTCCCCCGTCAGATGGGGATCACCAGCCACCACCTGGTGGACTGACCCTCTTACAGAGAACTGGGTCAGTCTATTTCTGGGACAGGTTGGGTGATCAAATACAAAGGGCGATAACCAGCAGTGAAAGGACGGTTTGCAATCTGTCAGCATTTTATTACAGCTTGTTTGAACTCACACAATGCTTGTGATTGCTCTACTCTGTATTCAGTGCTCACATAGCTTCAAGCCAACTGAGAAGTTGATAGGGTACTCAGCTTAGTAAAAATAAAAAAGTGTACTAGTACAATATAAGTGAAGAATATAATGACAAAGAAATAAACTGATTATCAAGAAAATCAGTATGTATTCATTTATCACAGTAACATTTAAAGTTAAACAAATGCATTCTGAATTATTCAGTTTTTAATATGTAAAGAAAAGCCGTTTGTTATATAAAAAAAACGGTAATTGATAAGAATATGAAGACTCGGACGTTCTAAATCCCGTGAGATTGGCAGGTGTAGTGTGGTATCAATTCAGATTGTATCGATACATCAAATATCGAAATGTGCAGTGTTTGGACTACCTCACACGTATCGATACTTGCAAAATCGCCACTTTTAGACAGGTGCAGTATCGGGATAAACAAACATCGATACTTGAAAAATTGCCACTTTTATACAGGTGCAGTATCGGAACAACAAACACATCGATACTTGAAAAATCGCCACTTTTAGACAGGTGCAGTATCGGGAAAAACAAACATCGATACTTGAAAAATTGCCACTTTTATACAGGTGCAGTATCGGGACAACAAACACATCGATACATGAAAAATCGCTTGATCCCTCGTGTAACGGCCATCGGCAGACGTCAATCAAGGCTCTTGTCACCTGAGCATTGAAAGCTGATTTCTCAGAGCCATGTGCCACTCCAGGCACTACTCACACACGCACGCACGCGCGCCCCACACCGCCCCACACCGCCCCCTTTGTTAGCAACAAAGGCCCGGAGCGGTACACACACACACACGCACGCAAGCACTCATACGGCACAACGCCTCACATCATGTGTGTTGTCCTTAAACCTTGCGAGGGGTGGGTAGAGGGGGTGGGGATAAGGGTGTCGATGAGGGGCGTGGGACATCAGGACCCTACTCAAAATGCCGTGTTTGGTTGTATCCTTCAAGTATAGACCACATGCTTAGTATAGACTAACGGCTACCTGTCAGGCGCCCCCCTCCCCGCACCCCAACTAACACAATCACGGCCACCATGTTAGGCGCCCTCACCCCAGCTGACACGGACGCCATTTTGAGTTATTGACATACTGATCTAAAAATAGCAACCACCCGTTTCAATGCGAGAATCGTGAGGGGAAAAAAAGCTGCTAAGTGCCAACAATCAATGCAGAAGCAGAAAATTAAGTAAAGTTGCTTCCCATCGATTAGGAGAGCCAGTCATGTAAGGAATGGATTCATCATAGAGTACAGCACAGCCTTACGTAATGGAGCGTGTGATTCGTCAAGCAAATTGAATAAAGTAGAATACTCTTGCTAAAACTTAAAAGGTATAATATATATATTGCCTATGTACGGATCTTACAGAAGTTTTCTTTTATATATTCAGTCCGTATATTCGGAGATTTAGCAATAACAATACGGATGTTAGCAGTGGGCTATAGAAACTAGCCCAAATATTAGCCATGAAAGCTATAACAATGGGCTATAGAAACTAGCCCAAATATTGGCCATGAAAGCTACTGAACACAGAGTATTGATGGGGGTTGGTTGGTTAAGGGGGGGGGGGTTTATGACGTCTATAAAAATCAATTCCAGATAAGGCACTACTACACGGTTGCTAGGCCCGTTAATTAGCTTAACTAATCATCGATTTTTTTTTCCTTCTTTCTATGCACAAAACCTCTGTTTCATTCTTTGAGAGTCGTAACGATTGTGTTTAATGGAGTGACGTCACAGGCTTCTGGGCATGAATTAAACATCATGTCGTGACGGGTCGGCCTGTCTAGAAGCAAGAAGACATGGGTGTAGAGTTAGTTCATCACGAGTTCGACTACAGACGGTTATGTAGGTCTGTAGAGAGAACGGCATTCGGTGCATTATGGGATGGGTTGTCTGTCGAATGACCAGTCTCAAGACCTTAAGGTTCGGTAACTCATGCACAACAATAGTCGGAGTTAATGTTCCTGTCTGCTGGTCATTTAAACCTGACATGTCACTCAGTGTGCGAGTGGCCCACCCACCCCTCACCATCCTTCCCCCCCCTCCCCCCCAACCCCTGCATCCGTCTAACTAACTCAACCGCAGCGGAGTATTAGTATGGCTGCTCACTCGTGCATACATAGCACGCATCCCCTACCCCTCTCCCCCACCCCCAGTCTGAGGTAGACGACCGTTTGAAATGTGATCAGGGGAGAGGCCAAACATGGACAGTGGCTCTATTGATGGCCCGCCAGGCCAAACATGGACAGTGGCTCTATTGATGGCCCGACAAACATGGATAGTGGCTCTATTGATGGCCCGCCAGGACAAACATGGACAGTGGCTCTATTGATGGCCCGCCAGGCCAAACATGGACAGTGGCTCTATTGATGGCCCGCCAGGACAAACATGGACAGTGGCTCTATTGATGGCCCACCAGGCCAAACATGGACAGTGGCTCTATTGATGGCCCACCAGGCCAAACGTGAACAGTGGCCCAATGTTTTACACGACAGTGGTTCTATTTGTTCCAGGGTAAATCTGGCCAGGATAAATGTTAAAAACATAAGCCAAAACTCTTCAAGACTTATTAGCCATTTTTTTTAAAGTTCAGTCAATCAAATTGAACTAATTTTTTTTAAAAGTTAGATAACGGATTTTGAATTTGTGTGAGAAATTTTTTTTAATTAAAAAAATCCTATTATATTTTTTAATTAACTGCTATCGCCTTTCAATCTAATAAAATAATACTTTGTAATTATCTAATCTGGCATCTACTTGTTTTATCATAGATTTTGTTTAATTCGAGAGTTACTGGCCCAATGTTACAACTATATTTTATCAAGCGTGTAACATTCTTTGCTTCACAATACTACTTCAACAGATCAGGATTTACCAACCCTAAGATTGTACCAACCCCAACACTGTACCAACCCTAAAACTGTACCAACCCTAAAACTGTACCAACCCTAAGATTGTACTACCAACCCTAAGATTGAACCAACCCTAAGATTGTACCAACCCTAACACTGTACTAACCCTAATACTGTACCAACCCTACCATTTTATCAACCATATTACATCACAACATCGACCTCAACAAATTTTAAAAACATCACAACATAAACCTCAACTAATCTTAAAAACAAAAATAAGACCGCCTTATTTAAAACCTAACAGATATCTACATGGGTTATATAAAAAATATATTTTATCTTTTCCCGGCCCACGCACGACGAAAACCCCCATAACAAGTCACGTGGGATGAAGAGCACGTGCTGATTGGCTGAATTCGATTAAATTAACACAAAGCAAAACGAGGCTAATTGTTAACATACAACCTTCACAAAACATAAGAAGCTTCATTTTACCCTTTATAATCTACATGTTCTAATTAAACCAAATTATTTCAGTTGAATTTCTATATTAAAATAACGAAAAAAAAAAAGAAAACGAATTGCAGTTTTTCAACTAGAAAATGTATCCCAGAGATCTCATTAATTATATTCTACTAACTTCAATGCCAACCTAATCCCTAAAGAACTCCCCTACTTTAGCTACTCCCAGTTTTTTTTACTCCCCCCCCCCCTCCCCTCTTCTCCCTCCTCATTACAATCCCCTGCCTGCTAATCTCATTAAAGCTATTTGTTTCCACACAAATTTTAAGCCTTTTTCATGTCTTTGCTTTTATGTTGGATATTTTTTTTAGCTCAGCCCATGGTTTTTTTTTGTTTCTGTTTTTTTTAACTGTCGTCTGTCGTTTGCACAGTACGCATTTTCTCGTGAGCGCGGGAAAAAAAATCAGTAAATGGAATATCTTCTGCTTGTCGGCTGAAATCAGCTTATTTTCCTGATCTGTTGGCTACTCTACACAAACACATACGCAAACAAATACCTTGTCTAAAATACTTGCCGGCAAATTACTTTTTTTTTTCTTTTATTGAAAAAAAAATCCGAAACTATCTGTCTCTATTAACGAGAGGAGAACAAAGGGACTGAACTCTCCTACAGAAGTGGACACGCGGTCCGGAAGTAGTCTTAGTAGTTGCCATGGCAACCCGCCGCTAACAATGGCAGAGATTCGAAAAGTAGACTTTGAGCTACTTCCGTTAGAACGACGATTATTCTTTCTTCTTCTTTAAAAAAAAAAACATTATTATCATTATTGTCTAAAATGGAAAAGCGACTTAACATCAGCTTTAAATGACTAACCAGATTCAACATTTTAGTTATTGTATTATTAGTACTATGTATCTAAGTCTATGTTTGGAAATTTTAAAAGTTAAAAAATATTATGGGGGAGGGGGGGGGGGGGTATGAGTAGGAAAAGTCGCACCAAACGATCTGCGTAAACAGACTAACAGAAGAGGAATATTTCTTTTTTTTTTTAAGAACTCTCTTTAGCAATAACATTTATTTTCTGATAAATCTCAGTAATGTCATTGAAGTAAAAAGTATAATTATTTGCCAGAAACAGGATTAAAACTTTTAGAATAATGCTTTAAATGCTTTAAAAAATGCTATTTGGCGCGAAAAGTTCTTGTTTCTGGTTTACTTGTAAGAAATTGTGACGATTTTGTTTTTCCTATTTCACTCCTGACTTCATTGGATGAAATTCTGCTGTTGTCAGTGTTTTCCACTCGAAGATTATTTTTTGTAAGTTGAGATAATATTTTAAAACGGCGTTAAACAATACATTCAAACTACGTCATCTGTTAGCTTATCCTTAATCTGGATAGGATGAGAAGTTTGTTTTGTTGGACGCTAATCTAAATCCTGACCTTAATTATTTAAAGCTCCACGCAATCCCCAGATTTGATAAACTGATGTTTTGTGCGTGTGTGGCAGTGTATGTAGAATTTGTATGCTCGTATGGGCAGAGCAGAATTCTGCATCAAACCTCCATTCAGGCTTTTTTGCACTTCCTTTTTTTTCAGGGTGAGCACTAGGAATATGTCAATCAGTAGCACGTTATATAAAGGTGTGATATATGGCAGATAGTTAATGGCTTTTTACCAATATATTGTATTTAAAAACTGATGAACTGAAATTCTTTCTAAATTGGATAAAAAGCAGAAAAAATGACAGACTTTCAGACTGGGATAAAGCAGACGAAAGACTTTCAAACTAGGATAATTTAGACAAAATGAAAGACTTTCAGACTGGGATAATGCAGACAAAATGACAGACATTCAGACTGGGATAAAGCAGACAAAATGAAAGACTTTCAGACTGGGATAAAGCAGACAAAATGAAAGACTTTCAGACTGGTATAAAGCAGACAAAATGAAAGACTTTCAGACTGGGATAGAGCAGACAAAATGAAAGACTTTCACTGGCAGACTACGAGATTAAAGAAGACAAGCGATGCCAACTCTCGTGCCTAGCGCGCGCAAGACGTGAACTAACCCAATTAGGCCATCCCGCTCGGCCCTTGGTCATCTAATTATCTTCCCTTCCCAGAAGCCCCTCGCGATTGCCCGGATGTTCAAGACCTCACAAGAAAAAAAAATCGTTTTTTTTAAAGTCTCGTCTTCAACGAGACTGTCGAGTCACGTGACTGCTGGGTGAGCGATGGTTGGTGACTGCTGGTTAGCAGACGGGTGTGGGGAGGGAGGGGGATGAGAAGGGGAAGTTGAGTTGATTGGAGCGTGCTGAGGGACAATAAGTATGGAAGATGGCGGTGTCGTCTGCTACAGTGTCATTAGTGGGTCATGGTGATGGGGGGGGGGGGGGGGGGGTAAAGGGCTGTCTGGTCAGGGGGTTGGGTGGTCAGAGGGTGGGTGTACGAGGTAGACAGAGGGGTTAAATAATGGCGAGGGGGGTCGTCAGGGGACGGGTAACAGACGCAGTTGTTCACCCAGTTTCAGCTAGACAATTTTAATTAATTGTGGACCTAGAGTGCGAGTCTGCAAGTGTTTTGTTTGCTAACGATTTCATCCACTAGTGAGCTAACTGTAGATTATCTATTGTGCTTAGATTTCCAATGCGCAATCTTCCAATGGTCTACTAGACTATGAAGTTATATTTGATACTCTATAAACTATACACACTTTTAGTATTTATATCTTGTTGTTCTAACAATATATATGTCCCTACTATACTTGTTTAACTTTTTAAAGTAGTCTACTGCTGAAAGTTTCACTTCTTTGTATCTAAGCTGATAAGGTTATACAAGTGTGGACAGACTAGAGGCAAAATAGAGGCAGGGTAGAGGCAGACTAGAAGTAGAATAGATGCAGACTATATGCAGACTAGAGGCAAACGCCTATCCCATTTATCCCGCTACAGACAACACACCAAGAAATCGATCCAAGCACCCGCTTTTAGATATGTAATTGTAATCGATTACATGTGTACAACAGAGCTTCTCTCACGATACCACTGTGTGATCTTTCAAACCTTTGATGCAGCTAGCTAGGTCTGCTAGAGATTAATTAGGATAATTACCAAGTTTTATCGGGTACCATTATAAACGCAGCGATTATCCTGAGCCTAACCTAATTCGATCTTGTTAAAAGACTAAAAAATACTAATTTGGAAATCGACTTTTTGTGCTAACATAATAGACTTTAACTGTTGTAGATGTCGACTCTTTGTAAAAACAGATTAGCGTTTAAATATGTTGGTTGTTGCATTGGTTAATCTTTGTTGAAAATAGAAATTTATTTAACATCATATTCAGCTTTAGAAAGATGAGTTAACCTGCCCCTGAGTTACCATCAAACACTGCTATTGAAGGATGAGTTACCATCCCACACTACAACAGAAAGATGTGTTACCATCCCACACTACAATAGAAAGATGTGTTACCATCCCACACTACAATAGAAAGATGAGTTACCATCCCAAACTACAATATAATGATGTGTTACCATCCCACACTACAATATAAAGAGTTGTTACTATCCCACACTACAACAGAAAGATGTGTTACCATACCACACTACAATAAAAGATATGTTACCACCCCACACTACAATATAAAGATGTGTTACCATACCACACTACAATATAAAAATGTGTTACCATCCCAGACTACGATAGAAAGATATGTTACCACCCCAGACTACAATAGAAAGATGTGTTACCATCCCACACTACAATATAAAAATGTGTTACCATCCCACACTACGATAGAAAGATATGTTACCACCACACACTACAATAGAAAGATGTGCTACCATCCCACTCTACAACAGAAAGATGTGTTACCATCCCACCCAGCCAATGAAGAGCGTGGTAACATTCCACCCTGTGAGTGGGGTGGATGAAGAAATACTCACCTTCTTCAGCTGCGTGGTTGTAGCTCGGAGTGAGTTGTGTGCTCTCTAGCTGCGCCACAGTGTCTGTCTGCTGAAGATGTCACGTGACATGGGAAGTCTAACGCTAATGTCATGATAATGACATGACAAGTCTAACGCTAATGTCATGATATAGACAAGTCAAACGCTAATGTCAGGATAATGACATGACAAGTCTTACGCTAATGTCATGATATAGACAAGTCTAACGCTAATGTCATGGTATAGACAAGTCTAACGCTAGTGTCATGATAATGACATCACAAGTCTAACGCTAATGGCATGATACAAACATTGACACGGCAAGTCTAAAGATAATGTCATGATAAAGAAATGAGAAGCCTAACGCTAAAGTAATGATAAACACACAAACACGAGAAGCCTAACGCTAAAGTCATGATACAAACATGAACACGATAAGTCTAAAGCTAAAGTCATGAAAGAAACAATCACAATAAGCTAAAGTCGTGATACAGACACGATAAGACAAACTCTAAAGTCGTGATAAGGCTAAAACTAAAGTGATGAAAGAGACAACCACACTAAGCCTGACGCTAAAGTCATGAAAGAAACAACCACACTAGCCTAACGCTAAAGTCGTGATAAGTCTAAAGCTAAAGTCATGAAAGAAACAACCACACTAAGCCTAACGCTAATGTCGTGATAAGTCTAAAGCTAAAGTCACGAAAGAAACAACCACAATAAGCCTCACGCTAAAGTCATGAAAGAAACAACCACACTAAGCCTAACGCTAATGCCGCCCGCGGCCAACAACCACAGACAAACACAAGCACAAAGGGAAGCAACACGAGACCTCACGAGATCTTGTTACACTTATCTTAAACCCAAACACGAAGCCAATTTTTACCTGTGATCCTTCCTAAAACAATTATTTCTAAATTATTAAAATGTAATTTATATTAACCATATCATATTACAAGTTGTTTTTTTTTTCGTGGCGAAATCATATTTTACCTTTTATTTTTCAAAATCTATTAACTTGTAATGTATCCCGCAACATGTCGTTTTTTTTTTTCTAAACACAGGAATAATTAATTAGAAAAAATGGAAACATTACTGTATTTCTTTCAGCCTGATTTGACCTCCTGTTTGTTGATTTTCTCTGGCGAAGTCTTGAACAACTTTGCCACATCAGACCTGAAAATAAACCAAGAAAATTTTTTAGGGTATTAATACTAACAATAATAGAAATAAACTTTATTTTGAGACAGTTACTAAAACAGGCACGAAGGCATTTTTACACAATGGCCGTTATTAAACAAAAACAACTATCAACGACATTTAAATAAAATATTTAAAAAGACATAATAGTAACATCTGGAATAAATAAATAATATACATTTATTTATATCACATAGATGAAAAGAATGATAATAGAATTGATAATTTTAAAACGTTGCGAAGACTCGGTTTCAAAGATCATGTGTCGTTTTATAATACGAACAACACAAATAGTCTATTTCCACTTAGCAGGTATAAAAAATGGTGGCTTTTTATTGGTAACTAATTCTACGCATCCACGTTAATTAAGAAGTTTTAATATAACGTAGTTTGTTATTTATAATTTATAATGCTAGAAAACAGTCGTAGGTACTGTTAACTTAATTTAATATGTAGGCCCTACAAGTTTCGCTTTTCTGACTAAAAATACGTTTTCGTTTTTCACAAAAGACTTTTTATTTATACAAGTGTGTTTTTTCCTTAAGATGAGGAACATCCTATATCTGAAAATAAGACAGTATGATGGACATATATTGATACTGAAATGCACTTTTCAATTCTCAGTTAAATTGCCGTCTAAATCAAACTACTTAATCATTCTGTATTCAATTACCGCAAATACACGTCTTTGACAAACATTTTAAATGAAGCTAAGATTCTAATTTCTAATTTATTTCTGGAAAAAAAATATATTTCATTAAAGTGAAAAAATACTTTTCCTCAGACGCTTGGAAAAAACAGAATATTAATTTGTATTAACTCAGTCATTAGGAGAGGAAATTTAAATTAATTTATAATCCATTATTAAGGTGCACATTAAATTTTAATTAACCTTAGTGTTTTTTTCTCGTTAGCCTAATGTTAATAAATTCGATTCGTTTATTAATTTATTATTTCATTCACAAAGTTGTCTGACGAGATTACCGTGCTATGACACGAGAACGAGATGTTACGAGACAAAGTTTTTCTGCTCTTCAATGTTTAGGGAGAGTTTTGATGATGGGACAAATCACCTTGATGAGACTACCATAAATCAATATTTATAGAATTTCGTTCACTCAACATTATAATCGTGGTTGATATTTTCTTACAAGAATTAAAAATAAAATATTTAAAATTTGGAACCGGAAAACATGGTAGTATTTCTATTTTTGTCTATTTATCTATCCTTTGAATGGTTGGTTAATCCAATGAAAATAGGGGACACAATTAGATAAGAAGCTTTAAACTGGGAAAGTAGTGCACGCAAGAGAAGATAACTGTCACATTTTAAAACTGATTAATTTATCACACAGCAAAAACTAGTTATCTTTACACGCTATCTTTTGCATAGATAAATACTATGAGCACATCATTTACAAGGCAAAAAACTCCCCCCCCCCTCCCTTTCCCCACGTGTATTTCTAATATTCCATACTAGACAAAATTCTTTGGACGAAGTCAAACAACAGCTACAAAAAGCAAATCTTACTGCTGCGATGGTTCCATGAAATTGACAGTCGCGATATTTGAGAGCAGACGATGGTTCCATTAAGGCTTCTAGTCCCAGAACTAGCACCAATTAAATAAGTCTGGAGTCCAGGGATTCGCCGGGCAGACGACCGTTAGTCCTGGAGTGGACGTCTTGGTGCGGCCATGAGACCATCGCACGCGCTGGTCGCATGCTAGTAACGGCACTGGAGCAGGCGACGATGAGTTTTTAATGAAGCTGGTCAAGACAGGGGACCAATCAGTGCCACCTTTAACACCCCCCTCTCCCCATCCTCTTACCAGACCACCCCCTACCCCCTGTGTACAAAACGAGGCAGATGGCAGATTAAGCATAATTCGTAGAACTATGGAAGGGGGGGGGGAGGGAGTAATCAATACATCTTGTCATTAATTAAGTACGAACTGCAAGACTGAAGTGCGTCCAATATTCCGTCCTTAGTGTGTTTATCTGCCTATATATATATATATATATATATATATATATATATATATATATATATATATATATATATATATATATATATATATACACGTTTGCGTATGAATGTTAGTTTTAAACATGTATCGCGCTAAGCTTGGGCCACATGGCCCATTGTCTGCCTGTCATGTTGGCCATTGTCCTATCCGCCCCCTCCCACAACAGACTGGCCAGTGGCGAGAGATCGACACGTGACCAACACACGTCGACGCGAGGCCACCACAAAGCTGGCCAACTTGTCCAGGGGCTTGGCCATATGGGCCGCAGTCAGATCATCTCTGACAGTTACATGGGACAATTCCGTTAGCAGGCCCCAACAGACAATACAGGGGTTTTTGTCTTTGTGACCGGCCCGGGGGGGGGGGGGACTAGCTGTTTTCGTCACGTTTACCAGATGGTCCCTTTTGAACGCTGGTTTACAGACACGCGAACAAACGTATAGACAAACACACACATACATTTATACTTCAACAGACTTATAGACAAACCCATACTCACATTTATATATGAAAACATAATAGACAACTTTCTTCTAAATAGCTTCTTTCTCCTCTTCTTTTTCGTTCTTAATTCTAGCATTGGAAGAGATTCCCTCCAATACAATTAAGTATTACGTGTCAACTTGTTATGCGCCATATAGGCCGTTGACTCCGATTTCAGCCTGCTTTCCTTTTTGGATTTGCTTCCATAGCCTTTGTCCAACCAAGAACAAACTACAAGGCAGCAGTTGTTTTATTTTGGAGTTGTCTCTCCTAGATGAGTAGCTGTCCCCAGCTATCGAGCCTTATCTACACGGAGGTTCGAACTCGGGATTTTTCGGTTAACCCACCCGACCACGCCGACCCCAGAGTAAACTCGAGTGTAAACTATATGTAGTTATACAAGATTGCATGTGTTTTATAAAACAATAATGTGAGAACGAGGGGACGCACGACCCAGTCGGAGAATTGATTATGGATACACACACTCACGCACAGACATACACACCAACAAATGTACGAACTGGAATTACTATATATTTTACGAGGTAATTTAAAACCTCTCGTATATAATTTAACTTTGTTAAAAATAGTTTCTATTTAAAGCAGGAATCGAATCACCGGCGTCATCGATTCTGCTACAACAGTTCTAGCACGGTTCTACTAAACTACCAACACGAATAAAGAATCGATGCTCGGGTTACCATTCGTGGGACAGTATCGATTCCTCTACTTGTGAATTTTTTTTCATACTCGACTTTTGTATAGCTTTCCATAGACTCTACTTTCCCTCTTGAATAATAAGTTTTCATAGAGAATTTTTTTTGTTTTGTAAGCCTTGTCTTTACTAAACACAGACCATAGCTGAGAACCAAAATGGTGTGTTCTTGTAATGTAGTTGTCGTTCTTGATGAGTTACTGTTCTTGGTTGATACATGTTAAATGTTTTTCGCTACTTCCCTTATTCGCTTATACCCCCCCCCACCCCCCCCCCCCACCACACACTCCCCCCCCCCCCTCACTAATAACCCCAACTCTTTTTATTATTAAGTTGAAATTTGATAGGGTCTGTTGAAATCACACCATGCTATGTGCTGCTTGTAGAATCTTGTAGGGGGCAATTACCTTTCCCGGTGATGAAAAAATAATCGATTCACAACAAGGCCTGACTGTCTTGAAAAACAGCACGCATGTACGAGCTAGGCAGCATAATTTTAGGTCAAATAAGACATAATCTGCTTTTATTAGCACTAAATGGAAATCAATTAAACTAATTATTGTTATTGCATTTTTATATTATTGATGGCGGGGGGGGGGGGGAGGGGTGGAGATAATTTTTCGATGTTTTGTTATGGTAGTTCCGAGTATAAGAGTTCCATCTTCTATGAGATGAATATATGACTATTTATCCACATTAAAAAAACCTGTTATTCCTTCGCTCCCCCCCCCTCCCCCCCACCCTCACAATCACTACTATAAATAGCCCATGCTTTTAGCACAGCTGACAGACGACTACCGTCTGTCAACCAGCAGACTCATCTGTCATACCGTAATACTAAGACCCGTCACTACTTAAGCTAAGAAACGGATTGTTTTTTTCTTCTTCTACTCGCTACAGATGACAAGTCAACGTGACATGTATCTCTTCACCTCACCGCCCCACCCATCATCCCATCATTCCATCCCCCCTGTCCCTCCCCTCCACCTGACCGCCCCACCGTCGACCCTCCCCCCTACCACTTACAAGATTTGCTGCTGACAGTAATGCCAATCTGAGCCGTTTTGACATGTACTGATCAGGTGTCAGGTTTAAGTTCCTCAAGCTTTGTACATGTGTACATCGATTCAGTATTAGGTACACAGATTCAGTATTGTGTACTTTACCTCCGTTTTTGTGTACACCGAATCAGCATTGTAAAATGATTCAATATTATGGACATAGATAAAGTTTTGTGTGGCTTAGACTGATTCAGTACTATGTACATTGATATACAATTGTGTACATGGATTCACGATTGTGTAAATTGATTCACGATTGTGTAAATTGATTCACTATTGTGTACGTTGATTCCGTGTTGTGTACTTTACTTTATGAACTACCTGCTATTGTGTACTTTGCCACATCATTTAACATAAGGCTTGGACAATGCCTCACTCCCAATACCACAGCAAGTACAAAACATCTGAACACAAGTTTGAAAATATTCGCTATATCTTTCTCGTATCAGGGATTCAGTCAAGATGGTATCGAAATAAAAAACAAAACTAACATTAGAAATATAAAATATGTAATCGTCATTTGTTCAACACATTTATGAAATTATTTTAGTCACCATAATTAAAATTGAATAGCTATGTTTAGAATGGTAACATTTCAAATATTCTGGTTTAAATGTTATTTTTGAGATCAGTTAACAATAAAATTGACGTCATCAGCTACGCATTTGAAAGGGTTTCAAATGACCGTGGTTGTCGCGCGGCGGGTAGGTTGGGTGAGGGGTGGGAGGTCGAACCCCGATCTAACATCATGCTTGATTGATGATGATGGATGCATGACTGCTTGACGTGGCTAGTCAGAGTTAAGCCGGCTCTGACGTCATCAATCAATCGATCGCTATGGGTTTGTTTGTTCACCAGTCGGTCGATGGACTTGTCAGGTGAGTCCATTGCCGTGTTGGGGCCATTGTGAGCGTGCCTCCCCTCCCCCGGGCCAGCATCGCACACCTGTCTAAGTTACCTGTGAGTGTGCATGACTAAACGTGTCGGAGACTCCCCCCCCCCCCCTCACACGTGGCAGATTAGCGGTCAGATCGTGTGACCGTTTGTGCCAGATTTTTCTGGTGTGTGGAGTTTGTCGTGTGGTGGGTTTAAAACGTCCAGCCGGACACGAGAACGTGAGTCATCGGTGTCTTCGATCGCACAGGTGCAAAAGATCATAATACAGGTGCAAAAGATCATAATACAGGTTCTCTAAAATATCATAACACATGTGCAAAAGATCACAGCACAGGTGCAATAGATCATAGCATAGGTGCTCTACAGTACAGTTGTCTGATGTAAGAAGATACACCCTTTCCTAAGGCCGTTACTTGTCGACAAAATAAAAGAATTCAGGGACGCAACAGCTACTATACTTCAGGGCCGCATTGTTAAATTTCTTCTGTCGTAGGTTGATGTCGTCTGTTGCTGTTGTCTGATGCTGTCGTCTGATGCTGTTGTCTGATGCTGTCGCCTGATTCTGTTGTCTTATGCTGTACTCTGTTGCTTTAGTCTATGGGTGTCGTCTATTGCTGAAGTCTGTTGCTTTCGTCTGTTGCTGTCGTCTGTTGCTGACGTCTATTTATGGCGTCTATTTCTGCTCCCGGCTCCCTCCAACCGACGACATAAACAAACCCAGACACAGATTTCACAGATAGCCCAAAGTTCGTCTGCTACCTCTAGAGCCGGGTCACGTGACAGTGTTACGTCACTGATCAATATTTCATCAGATCTGATATCGATTAGGCGACAGTTTAAACAGTCTGAATGCAGTCAGTGAATCGCTCCGTTCCTTAACAATGCGTCACACTTCTCGCCTATTTCTGACACGTTTAAACAATACATTTTTATTTTAGATTGCAGCTTGTGTGCTCTACATACGAATTTATAATGATTATTTGATCGTCTAATAGAACTAGAAATTAATTTAATAAAAGTAATTTCTTAGCATTTTAATTAATTTTACTAATTAAATGTTTTGTCTTCCTGATTGCCAGTATTCTATTTAGCTGCTCATATGATATTGATATTAATGTTACAGTTTTTTTTTTAATTTTATTGTTTTTTTTTTAACTTTGAAACGTTGTGAAATGCACTACTGCGCACATTGATGAGATCTATTGTGTTATGCAATTGTTGTTTTTTCCCGTCTCAGCGGGATTAGATCCCGCATCACGCCGGTTTTGTATCAGTACGTGGTTACACGTCACATCCCATCCCGTCACTACACACGCACACCGGCTGTCAGGTACTCACCACAACCGTAAGCCCGTTACCATGACAACGGCGCAAAACGTTTTTTTCTCTTTCTTCCATGAGCTAGTTGGACATGAGCCATGATTAAACAGGAAAAAAAAATCTATCCAATATGATTGGACAATTCTAGATGCACTTTTATGGTTTCATTGATTCTCTTTCTCCTACAGAAATAATATTACCTACAAAAAATTTCGTATTGAATTAAATATTTCAACAAGTTGTTTCTTTAAGTGTGTGCGTTCAATTTTAATTAAATTTTATAAAAACTAAATGTAATGTAATGTAATGTAATGTAATGTAATGTAATGTAATGTAATGTAATGTAATGTAATGTAATGTAATGTAATGTAATGTAATGTAATGTAATGTAATGTAATGTAATGTAATGTAATGTAATGTAATGTAATGTAATGTAATGTAATGTAATGTAATGTAAATATAATGTGCAGAGGTAATATGTAAGGGTGGACGTTTTCTGACAAGAAAGACGGTTTAACTCTTCTGTGTAAGATCTCATGGTATGGCTAAATGAAATTTTTCCGTAGTTTCTGAAATTGAACTTTTATACTTTCCGAGAACTAGTTTTAAAAACATGTGTATTTAATTAATTGTTTAAGGTATTATGTTACTGTATATATATTTTATGAAAGAATGTATCTTTTATTTAGCTTGAGCTCCATATTGGCCCTACGTTGATTAAAATTATAATAGATATTCTTTGTGATATACGCACATCTGGCACAAAGAGAATAAAAGAAAAAAAAATTTAAAAAAAACGCATTTCGTTGTCAATAGTTGAAATCATAGCCGTTGCTATGGTAACCGTGTGTATTAAATATTTATAACAATTTTTCTCGTGATTAACCCTGCGGTATTCGTCCTTACTCCCTCTTCGTCGGCAAGCACTCAGATGATTGGCTGCTATAAATAGCCACACGTGCCGCAATCTTTGTCTGGACTGGCCAAGACGGCTGGCCTGAAGCCCTTCACTGATCTTCAGACTTTCTAAGGTTTTATGTAGTACACAAATGAGTTGCTAAATTTAGAAGCAGTTTTTTTTTCTTATTATTATTACTAGATCTGTGTTAATTAGAAATCGTACCTTACTTAGCACGAACCATGTCAAACCTGTTTTTTTTTCACTTGTTTTTCTCAGTTTTTTTTTTTTTTTACCTACCGCTACGACCAATCACAACCTAATCTAGATCTAACCACAATTAGTTTCTACCTCGGCGCTGCGTCATGCTGTAGATCAACGTGAAAGCAAGACATTTACGAACGTGGTGGAAGCAGCTTGACGTGCAGCATTGTGGGTAGGGAAGAGCTGAAAGATCGAATCTGATTGGTCGAGGAAATGAGGTGGGGCCCGCGGGGCGCCCGATCTAATGACGCCAGTGGAAATCAAAGGAAGTCCGGTCTAATTAGTCTGACAAGAGGGAAGAGGGGGGATGGAAGGACACGCATTTTCAATTAAACAATAGCTTGTATATCACCCACTCTCTAACTCCCGGCTCCCAGCTCCACTCCCGACTTCCGGCCTTCATGTCTCCATTCCGGCTTTTGTTCTCACTCCCGGCTCCCACCCATCTCACTCCCGGCTCCCACCCATCTCACTGTCAGCCCCCCCCCCCCCCATCTCATTCCCGGCTCCCAGCCCCCCCCCCCCCACCCATCCCCCTCCCAGCAGCTACCAGACTCCCACCCATCTATATCCCGGCTCCTAGCTTCGATTTTAAACCACCCTTCCGGCATCCCATCCTATCCTAGCAAATGTATCTTTGTGTTTTACGTATGTGTTACGCGTAAAACAGTAAATTCCTTTATTATCCCTCTTTAATGCCAAGTTTAAAATCACAAATATTTTACAAGTACAGTTGCCACGGTCATTCTATAAATTGTCATACCCTACACAAACTCTTTCACTACAATAACATAAATTGACAGTCGCGATGATATTGACGAGTAATTTCGCCAAAACGATACCGTTTCACCTGTGTCGTCTGGAATTCGGCTGGTGGCTCATCGTCTGGCATTATGGCTGATAGATGCGTCTAGCATCTGGCAAGTCAGGGTTGCCAGGTTGGACGAAAATATCATGGATTCAGATTTGATAAAGTTGGCAATACGATGAATGCTTGACGTCATTCTTTTAGCACTGTCATTAAATTCTAAGGTGGGTGGTTGCCATAGTTTCGATTTGGAATACAAGGTTGAGGGGTTGGGCAAGGATACGACCGCTGGGAGGCGGGGTGGGGGAGCAGAGATAATCAGAGGATCAGACACGTGGTTGCTACTTCTCATTTGAATAATTTACAAAGTTTTTATTCAACTTTAGTTATACAGTTTTAAGCCTTTTAGACGAACATTGCAAAAGTGTATCCGTATCTTCGTTAATTTACCTCAAACCTCATTGATCTAGATAAGCCTTGACAACCCGTAGTGTTCTAGATATTCAGTGACAACCCGCAATGATCCAGGAGTATCGACAACCCGCAATGATCGAGTACCTATCGACAACCCGCAATGATCGAGTACCAATCGACAACCCGCAATAACCCAGCACGTATCAACAACCCGCAATAATCCGGCACGTATCAACAACCCCCACAAATCGATTGATGTATCGGCAAATCGCATTGATGCTGCCAATGCTGAGAAGCATTGAGCAGACCGGATATGACGCATTAAAGAAAACACAGGCACTTCCGGTTAGGATTCTAGAGGCCGTGATGGATTCGGGAAAAATCGAATTTTACTAACACCAGATTTTTTCACGCGAGAGTTTTAAATCCTTTTTTTTTTAAATAATTTTTTTAACCAAGCATGCTGATCGTTAACGGTCAGTTTCGGTAAAAATAAATCTCAGTTTAACGGTTTGAAAATAGGGAAAAAATAATTTGAAATGTTTAATTAATGTTTGTAAAACTGCGTTGATTGATCGTAACAGCGTGTCAGAGATTACATTAATATTCACACATTAATATTCATGAGCCCGCCCAGTGAGATAACGTTGGAGTTGTTTGACCAATCAATATTGATCTTGCCATGACTTTCAAATATGCAGAAAAAAAAACCAGCATTTTAGCGATAGATTTTTTTTTGGAATGATTTCTTTGCCTTAGTAACAGTGTCAACAGGGTGATGCGCCCAACCTCCCCCCCCACCCCCCACCCACATACTACATTGGGTCTCAACATGGGAACCTGCTTGTGGTTCTCACGCATGTCCTGAAGATGGTGCTGTCTCACGTGCACGCAGCTGCTCGTGAGCACACTGTTATCCATGCACGTGAGTTTCACTCACCAGATTTCTTCTATTTACATTGTACGTTGCATGAATACTAAAAAGAATCAACCGCAATACAATTGTATTTATTTTTTTCCCGGGGACACCCGGCTAAGATACTTTGCCGGCGTTTAATTCCCGGAAATGACAAGCAAAAACCGGACAAGATAATCAACCGGGCAACACAAAGTCACATACGTAATGCTCTGCTTGCCCGGGGGACACAACTGAGCTAAGTGCTAAGACTAATGAACCTATTAGTAGATCAATTATACTGTACATACCTCTATTTGGTGTCTTGAAGTCTTGACCACGTGACCTAGCTTTGTTGAGGACCTGGGGGGGTAGAAGAAAAAAAAATATAAAAAAATGATTTATTTTTATTTTATTCAGGCTAAAAGATATAAACCACAACAAGGATTTGTTTTATCTGAACGTTTCGGCAATTAGTTTTAGATTGGGGGGAAATGTACGCCCGTTGCATTAAACGCGGGCCCAATTCGTTTTACTTGGAGGGGGGGGGGATATGCCCGTTGAATTGATCACGAGGGCAATTAATTTTACTTGGGGGGGGGGGGGTATGACTGTTGAGTTGATTGGGGGGGGGGGGCAACTAGTTTTATTTTGGGGGATATATGCCTGTTGAATTGATTGGGGGTGGGGGACATGCCCGTTGAATTGATCGCGGGGGCAGTTATTTTTACTTGCTGAATTCCAAGCTGATACTAACAATTAATTCTTGCCGCCCCCCCCCTCACTCCCTATCCACTCCCATTCTCCTGGTGCCGCTGTCTGCATGTTCTACCTTGATACCCTCGACGACGCCACTCCCTGTTTTCTTCTTGTGGAAACTCGTGTCTCAGTCTGGCACACGTATTGTTTCAGTAGACCACATCCACCGTGATATTGATTAGTGCCGCAGTTGACCCAGCACCCCACCCCCATTAGACCCCACCCTATCATGTCATTACACAAAGACACAGCCCCTGGGGTCACTCAGTATGTCACAAGCTGCTCGTTAACACATACATTGATTTTTTCCTCTCGTCATCTTATAAATATTTAGTGACGATTTCTTCTTTCTTCATGCGAGTGAGTCTTGGGCGCTAACTGGGTAATGTTAATGTCTTGAACTATCGTGAAGAATTCAGAGTCAATTTTAATGTTGACCGCAGTTGATGGACATATGCGTGATATATGTTTGTTTCTCTGATTACGTTATAATTAAGTATTTTAAAACAATTTTAGGTAAACAATTTCATCCAGATTATAAAATGTCGGTAATTAACATTATATACCAAGGGAAATAATAAATGTAAAGGGGGGTAACCTAACAATATTTAAAGTACCTGTTTATTTCACATTCTGCTTGTAAATTATTGTTTATGTTGGAGAATCGAGATTAAGCAAGTACAACAAGCTATAGCAGTACTTATATTAAATACATAACGGCTCTTAATTTAAAATTGAAATAATTCTATTACAATTAAATTTTAATGAAAACTTTAAGACTTTAGTCAAATATATTTTTTAATTTTTTAATTTTTTTAATTCAATAATATTCGTGTCGATGTAGATTCGCCATAAAATGCTGTTTGGGACTATTCAATATTAACATTGACCCATCTTTAAAATATAATTTTTTCCATACTTAAAGTAACACATTTTTCGAATTATAAAAATTAAATTAAGGCAAAAATTGCTATATGTTTTACGACGATGTCTCTAGTACTGTAATACAAACGACTTGTTGAATCTTTTTGGTCAGGCCAGAGATTACAATTTCAGTGAACATTAAAGCGGTTCAACTTCATCTTTATTATTTATCAAATCAGCCACTTTATACCAACCAGGTACGTAATTAACGAGCTGAAATGTCCAGATTTTTTACGATTCCTGCTACAGGAAATACAACGACCTGCGCACAAAAAACCTCGCGTGCAATCTTTATGATCAATACACTTTGAGTAATTGTCGATGTTTCATCGATTTTATTATCGATAGCATCAAGATCGATAACCATACAAAAACACGACGTAGAATGATAATCGATGGATGAAATACGGCATCGATCTGATTTCCAATCGATTTTGTCAGCGGTCGAACAATGACGCAGGTTGGTGATTTAAAAAAAAATTAACAAATTACTAATTTTAAAAAGAGATTTGTATTGAAAATAAAAGTTACATAAAGATTAAAGCTTCCTTTATCTTAATATGTTAAGAATTATGGTCTGAGTCTTACGATCCCAAATAGCAAGTTGAAGCAGAAAAATGTCCTTTATATACAACATCAAAGATATTTAAACCCTGTTAAAAGCGCTTGTGGACAGGTATTGATTAATGTGTCATATAGCGTGAGGGTAATTAGTGCAGGAGGCCTACAGGTCAGCATGGGCACCGAACGCCGACGTCATCATAAGAATAAACGTAAATCTATTATGTATAGAAAAATGTACTATTTTAAATTACACTGGGTGAAACAGACTGTTTAATTAGATTGAATGACAACAGCGTAATTAAATATGCAAAGGAAGACGTTTTAATTATTCTTCAAAGTTGTTAATTGAATTTTTTTTAGTTTCTTTTAATTTGGTTAATCGAACACTGGGTTCAATGAGTTAGCAATCAGTTTGTTCGGGGATTTGGTGCAAGGGAGCTAAGGCAGATGAAAGGGAGCTGACTGCAACATTTACTCGGTTGTCGGTGATTTTTTTGTCTTTCCTCACAGCTAACGGTTCAAAAGAGACAATAATATTTAAAAAAAAAAAACAGATCACCGAAAGTATCCAAATTCTTGGTATTTAAACGACTGTAGTGGTAAAATGCGAATAAGTACATTACAAATAAAAGCATATTAGAAGAGTATTTTTTTAAGACGAGTAATTAAACACTTCCGTACTGGTTCGTTGGATAATCTGTCATCATACATTATGCTGCTTGCGGCAATGCTGTACAGGGCCCCTGCTGTATGTTACGCGGCGAGTATACTGTATGGAGTACGGTGGCCCTACTGTATGTTACGCGGCGAGTCTGTTGTATGTTGTACGGCGGCCTTGCTACGTTTTCTATAGCTGCCATTATGTATGTATCATACTCGTAAAGTGGCACTTGTGATGAAGTACATTTGACGAATCGGCAACGGTCTCAAGACGTAGCCCCAGCTAACATGGCATCGAACAATAGACATGGCAGTGAAAAAAAGACGATGCCCCAACTAACATGGCAGTGACAAAAAGACGATGCCCCAGCTAACATGGCATTGACAAAAAGACGATGCCCCAGCTAACATGGCATTGACAAAAAGACGATGCCCCAACTAACACAACACGACCGTGCGGGATCAAGCGCCCCCCCCCCCCCCCACCTCCTCACCCCCGGCCAACATTAACTCCTGCTATTGATTTTTCCCACTCTGTGACGCTGCTGAGATCTCATTACATTAATTTATTCTTTTTTATCCCCTGCGCCTCGAGTTTTCGTCGGATCGAATAACACACACGATTATCTTGGATCGATGTTGCTATATTTAGATGTCTGTGATATTGTTTCCACTACGTCAACTCTGCCTCACCTCCTCCTGGGTGAGTGAGGAGGAAGTACAGGGGTCCCGACCGTGTGTTTTCACAGTCAGTGGACCCCCCCCCCTCCTTCCCGTGTGATTGTGTTTCTTGTCACTATAGCACCACCTATTGTACTGAGGATTTCGCCGTAGTGGACTTCTCACGATTGAGGACCTAAGATGGAGGACCTAAGATGGAGGACCCACGATGGAGGACGTACGATGTAGGACCTGCGATGGAGGACCTAAGATGGAGGACCCACGATGGAGGACCTAAGATGGAGGACCCACGATGGAGGCTCTGATATTTTGCGGCCTCTCACTTTCGGTCCTACATTGAACGGTACCACGCTCATGGTCCCTTGGTCCTCTTTCCCACGTTTAACGGTCCCACGATCAACGGTCCCACAATCAACGGTCCCACTAACTACGGTCTCACGACGATGGTCGCACGACCAACGGTCTCACGTCGAAGGTCCCACCATCAATAATCCAACGATGAATGTAGCACGCTGAACACGTTCTATCGATTTAACCCCGCGTCCCAGCCTCCATTTACTTCATTTACGTCATCAGATTCGATTTTCCCCTTCCCCACCCCCGTCATCACCAAACTCTCCTCACAACCAGCCTATTAATATACCGTGTAGGTGAGTACTCAGCGTACATTCAATGCACGTGTCGTGCGCTCACAGCAAGGCTATATTTGGACGTTCAAATGTCAGGGAATCAAGGCGTGGGGAGGGTGAGTGATAGATTGATCTAGTCTGGGAAACACGCGCTCTGAAGTCTTACATGATAGACAATAAACGTGACGTATCAGGAACGTGAGCAGTGTAATTCTTGCCTCGCCATGGCAGCTGATGCCACGTGCATCGCTGACACAGGTTTCATGTTCGCCGGCAGGTTTTGTCTTGCTGGATTTTTACATTTTACATTTTATTTCATAGAATTGTTTTAAAAAAATAATCACCGCTGAAGTTGTTTATGAGTTCTGTTTTAAACTAGCTGCTGCAGATAAAATGGGTGATGCTGAGATTTGTTTCTATATTTTAGTATTTGTACCTCTTGCGTGGATTTGTTGGGTGCTGCTAGTATTTGTTTCGGCATTATGACAACTTGTCTCCGCTGTGAGATTGCGAGCAAGACTTTTTGCACGGGGGAGGGCACTTGATTTTTCGAGGGAGAGGGGCGCACTAAAATTTCCAGGTTACAGGGGGGCGGACACTGGTAAAAGTATATATTTTCTATAAAAATTCTATTTTGTTCGTAGCGATGCCTGGAACAAACTCTGATCAACGCATCTAATCCACAAGAGTAAAGTCTATGTCGAACGTTTTGGAGGGTGAGCTTGCTGACTGCGTGAAATATGTATAGATGGGATACATTTCCAGATACGACTATAGTATTTGATTTATCGGTAATCTTTATTATTTAGTTGACACAATAAAAGTATACTTTAATTCAAAATAATTAGACCGTTCGTCAACCTTACGTCGAAAGTAATGCATTAAACTTTGGCACGTTTCTACACACAAAAATATACCACTAAACTTTACTTTGTGAAAGTCGTTGTAGTTATCTCTTTTTGCGTGTCGATGACTTATGGCCTTCGCGTTTAAAACGATTTTCGCAACGTAAAAGTAAGAAAAGCAAGAATGAAAAGTGCAGGATTTTAAAGGAATCGTCGTATTGGAAGTTATATTTTTTACATTGAAGTGTGGCGTGTTTTTAAAGTAAAAGATAGAAGTTTATTGCGCAGCTGTGTGGCTTACCTTAATGGTGATGTCGTGTGTTGCACGGCAGGCGTCTTGGTGCGTCGTCTGGAAGCGTCGTGAGTCACTGCCGCATCGACCTCAGGAGTCACAAGTTGATCGCCGATTGCGTCGGGGAGGTTCAAAAATGTTCTCGAAGTCTCCATTCCCCTTTCTCGTAATGGCACTTGAAATTGTTGCTGACACGTATGCTGGCACCGTTAACATTATTCAACTGCGGCTAATTCTTAAAAATCCGATCATTTTAATTTTAAGCCAAAGCGAATTGGTTTCTAAGACTTTTTCAAGGTTCCATTGTCAATGCCGGCATAGTATCCTAACTCACCGTAAAACAATACTGTTGGAATCATCAATTCTGTATGACTTGACTGTCGGGAGATTGAGTTTCATGCAGAAAACCTGGTCCGTAGTTTTGTTTTCGCTGTCTGCCATACGCCAACGCAAAAAGCCACCCGACGTGACACAGTGAGGGTTATCGACCCAGCTTGTAGCAGCATCGTGGCTCAGTCTGTAGACGGTCGTGTGTGTCATCTCTGCTAGTCTCAGGCTAGAGGCTAGCTCGTCTTTGTCTAGAACTTGCTCTAAGGCTAACCGTACTTTGCCTAGAACCAGGGCGCAGCCTAGCCAACTTTGTCTTGGTCGGATTATGCCTAGAACCAGGTCCCAGCCTAGCCGACTTTGCCTAGAACCAGGTCCCCGACTAGCAGGCATCTATGAATGGGCCTAAGGTAAGCCGGACTTTGCATAGGATCTGGTCTAAGGCTGGCCTAGACGGGCTGTACTCTGTATGTGTGAGAACGTTCGTAATCTGTAAAGAATAAGAAAGAGACTGTAATGCACATTTATTACATCAGATTTTTCTTTTACTTTACTCTTAAATTTTACGTGGAATTTTCTTCCACAATTTTAAACATGGGGAACACATTACGACTACCAAAAACTTCATTTGCATAATCTTTTTTTGTTTAAATTTACATTGCGCCAAATTTTAACATATTTAACGCTTGTTAATTAAAGAAAGGCACTTTGAAAAACTACAATCTTTAATTAAAAAAAAAAAATCTAACTAAAAAATATAATAATTTTTTAATTATTTATTTCGTGTAAGCGTCATATTTTTTGTACACAAAAGTGTGGTGCTGTGATTCAAATAAAAAGCCATTTAGGTTTACCTTAGATTGAAATTAGATCGCCAGAACTTCTGGTTGGCAGACGCAGCCGTCTCCAAACTCCAGCACCGTCATACTTGCAGACGACCCGCAGACACGTCCTCCCGACTGCGGCGCTTCCCTCGATCTGCCGGCGTCCCAAGCTGGGCTAACTCCTCTTGCTTCGATCTCTCTCCCGGCTGCAATGTAACAGCTTCACCGATTGGTGCCATCGCCTCATGAATTATAGATCGGAGCACGGCATTGGATGGCCCGGGCTCAAAGCCCCGATTCCAGAGAGGGATGTCACGTGAGTGAAATCCATTCCGACACAGAGGAGGGGAGAGGGAGGGGGGTGTAGAAAGATGCCGCAGCAATGGGACCCTATGAGGTGCCCGCTCAGGACCGATGACGTCATCGTGACGTCAGAAATTAACATAGAGGTGTCTGTGCAGACGACCCTTTCCGTTGAATGATTAAACCGCCGATCGCGTCTCCCAGCGTTTTCACTCTTGGTCTGCACCGTCTCACATTACCTCACACTACCCCACACTACCTCACACTACCTCACACTGCCTCACACTACCTCACACTACCTCACACTACCTCACACTATCTCACACTACCTCACACTACCTCACACTATCGCATCCTACCTCACACTACCTCACACTACCTCACACTACCTCACACTATCGCACACTACCTCACACTACCTCACACTACCTCACACTATCTCACACTATCTCACACTACCTCACACTATCGCATCCTACCTCACACTACCTCACACTACCTCACACTACCTCAAACTACTGTATGTCTTCAGACTTCACTACCTAACATTTCCTCACTCTGTCCCACACTACCTCACACTACCGCACAGTACTGTATTTCTTTAGACTTCCCTACCTCACATTACCTCACATAACCTCACACTACCGCATACTACTCTAACACTACTGTATTTCTTCAAACTTAGCTACCTTACACTACTGTATTTCTTCAGACTTCACTATCTCGCATTACCTCACTCTACCTCACCCTAACACTGTCCCACACTACTATATTTCTTCAGACTTCACTATCTCGCATTACCTCACTCTACCTCACCCTAACACTGTCCCACACTACTGTATTTTTTCAGACTTCACTATCTCGCATTACCTCACTCTACCTCACCCTAACACTGTCCCACACTACTATATTTCTTCAGACTTCATTACCTCGCATTACCTCACTCTACCTCACCCTCACACTGGCCCACACTACTATATTTCTTCAGACTTCACTATCTCGGATTAAAGTTTACTATCTCATTCTATCTCACACAATCTCACATTACCTCACACTACCTAACACTATTGCATATTTTAACCGCCACCACCTCACCACATTACCTCACACTACCTCAATGTATTTCACATCAATGTGTTTCTACCCACATCAATGTATTTCTACTCACATCAATGTATTTCACATCAATGTATTTCACATCAATGTATTTCTCCACACATCAATGTATTTCACATCAATGTGCTTCTACTCACATCAATGTATATCACATCCATGTATTTCTACCCACATCAATGTATTTCTGCTCACAGCACCTATACAAATGATCTTTTAAAAATTCCTATAAACATCTACCCATGCCACAAATACAGGCCCCATGTGAAGCACGTAAACATCAGCAACGTGTGACTTCACTGTTAGCTGACAAAAACATCTCATTTCCAAAAATGTAATTGTGTGTCAACTATAGCTAGGGCCTACGTGTGTTAGAACCTGTACACTTGTGAATTTCGAGTTAATGTTCACAAAAACACGGTACGGAAATTAAGTCTGAAGGCTTAAGACTTGAAGGTCCACCTAGACGGTGAATGTCTTAGGCTAAAAAGTTAGCCGTACTTATAAAACGCCTGTATGTTTTTTTAGACTCCCAGTATACAAAAGTTTGCTAGGAGTTGGTTTCAGGATTGGTATAAGCAATAGTTATTGCTCTTTAATTAGGGTTGGATCTTGTTTTTTATAAAACATACATTTTGCCTTGACCTTCCCAAAAGTGCTAGGTACTACATATTTAGTCTTTTCTCTAACTCAGCCCACTTTAACATCTGGACAAGTCACACTGTGGTCTAGTCTGTTTGGGTTGTCCAAAGATTTAGAGTTGCGATACCATAGAGACACACCACCAAGGTTTTAGACACATACCACCAAGGTTGTAGAGACACACCACCAAGGTTTTAGAGACATACCATCACGTTTTTAGAGACACACCACCAAGGTTTTAGAGACATACCACCAAGGTTGTAGAGACACACCACCAAGGTTTTAGAGACATACCATCACGTTTTTAGAGACACACCACCAAGGTTTTAGACACATACCACCAAGGTTGTAGAGACACACCACCAAGGTTTTAGAGACACACAACCAAGGTTTTAGAGACATACCACCAAGGTTGTAGAGACACACCACCAAGGTTTTAGAGACACACCACCAAGGTTTTAGAGAAATACCACAACGTTTTTAGAGACACACCACCAAGGTTTTAGAGATACCTCGCCAATTCCTTAAACACAAACCACCACTTTATTAGCATGTCTAATATTGTGGTACAGTCGTCCGATTTATTATCTTAATTAATGGCCATTCTAGTGAGCATTGACCCGATTTGTTTACTTTTTGGGATTTCATGGTGAGCACAGAAAACGGTAGTAATATTTTCCAACAGTCCAATGATTTGTACAACTATATAAGCAAAACGGTTGCAATTGCTATTCATAAGTAAATTTGTGTGGAGATTAAATAGATGTTGCCATTATCCACGTTTATATTTGGTAAAACGAAAAAGTCTATTTCCTCTGTCCTAATTCTCAATAGTTTCCACTTTTTAAATATTGTTTAGTAGCATGCCTTTAAAGATCAGATTATCAGACGGAATGGTTTCTTCATGGACCTGACTATCATTCAAATGGAAGAGTTCCTTCTATCCCAGAATTCATGGACCTATCATTCAAATGGAAGAGTACCTCCTATCCCAGAATCCCAGACATACGGAAGTGTTTCTTCATGGACCTGACTATCATTCAAATGGAAGAGTTCCTTTTATCCCAGAATCCCAGACATATTGAATAGTCACCGAGATGCCTTAGATGCCATGTCATGTACAGACGTCATCATCACTTCTCTCGCTCTGGAATTTAGCCCAAGGCGTCCCGGGGCGTCTGAGGGGGGGGGGGTGACTTTGTCCCGGCCCCAGAGGTTCTGTTATCCCGAACTGTGCTGCCAGCTACGACCCCGCCCCACAAGACACCCGTTCGAAATTGTAGCGTGTTCCAGATCTATCGATTTTGTTCCATGGGCTCCAGCCGGGAGACAGGAGCCCCTCCCCCCCCCCCACCCCCTCCCCTCTCCACTTCACACGGAGAAATATACCCACGGGACAAACAAAGGACGGATCCCGCCCTGAATTAAAACTCTGGAATTTACGGGAACATTAGATAGAATAAAATATTGTTTAAAAAAACGTTGAAAATATTGGAATCGATAAAAATTGTGTGTTTTAACAAAAAAAAACGAAAATCTTCACCATTTTATCAGTGGTAAAAGCGAGGGGGTGTATTAAAATGAGGAAATGGGCAAAACTGTGCGAATGTAAGGCAATATATTATTATATCGATTACACATTTTCTTCATTTTCTGGGATTTCTTTAAGCGATATCAGAGTATCGTTCCCAACACGTTACCGTAAAATCGGTTACCCTAACCCTGTGATCGAGTGCTTTGTGTTGTTTTTTTTTCGTTTTCTCTCTATCGCCTAGACAATATACGATCTTCACATTCAACTGTCTTCATTGCCCGAGAAATTGTTATAAAATCGATAGTCTATAACAGTTGAAGAAATGTTTATACAAAGTTCTTTATGTGTAAAAAAATTAATTGATAAAACTATTTGTATTTGTTAAATATCTACAGCAACAATACATACATACACATGTGACTTCTACTGTATGATCCATCTCCCTTACATTCCAGTTTCTCGGGTACCCACGATCTCATCTACTGACTATACACAACTAACATACACCGATACACAAACACTAACTACATCACACCACCATTACCACCCACAACAATCCCATCCAAGCACCATCACCACACAACCTCCACCCAACCACCACACAGCTTCCACCAAACTACCACCCTCCACTCTTACACCACCTGTACCCAAAGACATGATTTCATGTCAAATCAGATATGCCTAACTCTACGAAGGTTTATAGTTTAGTTTTGATTTTCTAGTTCTGCGGGGCAAAATGTATCGAACAGAGGGTGGAGCAATATCAAATTCTGCAGTGGTTGTTAGGTTATATTATATTTACATTATATATATATATATAAATATATATACATACATACATATATATATATATATATATATATATATATATATATATATATATATATATATATATATATATATATATATATATATATATATATATATATATTTAAGTTTTATTCCATTATAGGCTTGATATATTTTATTTATATTTGTTATAGTACATCGCTCCTACTAAGATGTCTTTTTAAAGTACCCTATAAAGCAGACTAACAGCTCTAACCAACCTAAACAGTAAAACATTTTTAGAATAACCCAGGAATCAACTGATCAGAATTGAACATTAGTAAATAAAATAAAATTCAGAGATTTAGAAGCGGAGATCATTTGAGTTCAATGAATTCTCAGCCTTTTAAAGACTGAACTTCAGTAAAATTAAATAAAATATCAACCCTTTTGATCAGAGATGGGCTTGATTAAAGCCATTTTTAAAAAAATCAAGACTTGATGAAGATGTCAAGATAGAAAGTAACGAACTGAGGCTACTCTGGATAGATATGACCTTGGGGTTAGTGACCGCTAAGCTCGAAAAGTATTTGTTCTTTGTATAAATCAGAAATATTTGCCTTAGTTTCGTAATCGTTATGAATGAAAGTGACTGCAATTTGTAATCTAAACTCGGTTATTTAATACATTTTAATGCGTTATTCCGATTCTGTTTCAGTGGTGGATTTATTTCCGATATATCTAACAATACAGTCTAAGTAATAATGAATACCATGAACGAAGGAGACACATATTAGTTGATGCGATTCCTGGAGACATCTATATCTAAGATAAACGCTGCATTTGTTGCCATTGTGTGATCCTCTGGCGTGATAAGAGCCTCCTGCTATGATTGGTGTTTTCTTGCTCTGGCATCCACTTGGCATCGGTCCTATCTATCGGGTTATCCGGCATACATAGAAGGGTGAGTCACATCTGCAAGTCCATGTTTTATGTCAGGGGGGATAAATCAAGCGGCTACTCCAGTTCGGAGTTATCGTTATTGGTCTTGGTGTCAATGTCTTCTATACATCTAGTAATTGGTAACAGCAATCATGTTATTTTTGTTTTGGTTGGGAACGGGTAGGGGGCGGGTGGGGAGGGGGTAAATTTATTGGTTGACAAGCAAAATGTATACATGTATAAGTTATAGACAGCAGATCTTTGCTTCTCAGGGGTATCAAAAGTAAGTCAGTGGGGGGAAAAAAAGGGGGGGGGGGGATTTATAGGTGGAATAGCAAATAGCTATATATGTATAATTTATAGAAGGCTACCCTTTGCTTCTCAGTAGCTTCACTAGGTAAAAAGTCAGTCAAAGTTGTAACAGAGTTCAAACAATAAAAATTATCTGACGTTTTTTTTAATTAATTGATATTAAACGATAACCTTAGTTTTCTTTATATTAATTGATGGTGATGTTCTGTTCTCGCGAGAGTTGCCAGGAACGACAAACACTTCCAGACTTTTTGATGTACATGACAGTTCTAAAAACCTTTTATAGACGTGTGATCGTTTTCCGATGTATACGAGTAATACAGGGAACTTTTTAACATTGGTCACGGTATAGGAAAGTGTGAAGTCTGAGTGCTTGATGTAGTAGAAACAAAAATACTTTTAAAATGTTTTCACAAATAAATGTCAAATAAATGCCTACTGTTTTTATTTTTGTCAGTTCGAGATTGTATTGATTTTTCTTTACTAAAATAATATATATTTTTATTATTTTTATTGCATTTGGCAATTGATTAGCGTCTAGAACATGCACTGGCTATACCTTTCATTTTTAAAGAAAAATGTATTAAAATGTCATTTCTGATAAAATCGGTGCTCCATAGCTTTTGGTGACTGGCTTACTTTGACTTTCTGGCTATCGATTTGTTCTACCACGACCACGGTGGAACTAGTCTCTAAAGAAATTGGCTTTCTTTCCAAGGAGACCGGCCTTTTATTCCCGAGACAGGGACGGAAGCTGGCGCAAAATTGATCTGGTCAAAGGGGGATAACTAGATGGGGAGGGTGGGGTGGGGGCAGGGAATGGCGTGTTGTAATGGGGAATGAGAAAGCTCACCATAAAGAAAAATAGTCAACACACTATGCGAAATGGGAAATGTACTAGTTAGTTTGTCAATTAATTAGTTTATTTTGTCTTAGCGAGCTGAGATATTAATTTTTCGGGACATGTATGAAATCGCTAATGTCAAACATTCTAATGCATATATATTGTCTGAGTACAAAATTAAAATGTTTAATTAACTCCAGAGGTTAGTGTAAGCAGTTTGGTGCCCCATTATCCAATATTATTAAACGAACTCGTAGGCTTATACATACAACTTACTTACTTTCTAAAACTGCTGTTTATATTTTAACAATTGTACAAAAATTGAATTAATAAATACAATAAGATGCTACCAAATAATCGACATCAACAATAAATCAAAAACCAAATGCCACTTGACATGGGAGACTACTCAGCACATCTAGTCACAAGACGGAATAAAAATAATGGGCATAATTAGAGAAGTGTCAAATAGATTTCAAGAATGCCAGCATAAGTCAAAAAACTAAATTACAAAGTCGATACCTATTACTAGTCATCTTAATGCTTAGTTAACAACGCAGTTGAATAAAAAAAAACGATTTTTTTTTAATTTAGCCAAATAATGTTAATTAAATCAATTCGGAGTTTTGTTGTTTTTCTCCTGAAAATACTGTTAACATGTGGTCAATTGTGCAAATATATTTAGTAACACGTTGGTAGAATGTAGCTCTGATTTTCTAGTCATTGGTGCTCCATTGGTTCTTTAAATGATGTGCTCTTGGTTTAAATTATTGGTTTTATTTTTAATATTTATTTATTGGTTGTATAAATGTGTATGTTTTGGTTATTCAAATTATTTCTTTGTTCTTTACATATTTGTTATTGTAATTATGCCTTTTAACTTTAAATTGATGGTAGTTTAATCATTAATATGGTCTTTCGATTCGTTTATGAACCAGTTATTTAAAATACGTTTTTCTAATTACTCAATTTGATTAGGCTAACTAGAATAATATAGTGCAGGAAATCAATATCCATGGTGGAAAGTTTCTCTTATAAACTAGTTGGATTTTTCATCAGGATAAAAAGATTTCGTGAAACTGAAGCGTATGTAATGATGTTGGTATGATGTACTGTAAGACAGAAACCTATCAGACTTATCTAATGGGATATTGATACACCAATCGATGTAAGGGGTGGATTTAAGGATAAGACGAATGGTGTGCATAATGTAGACACCATCTAGCCTGAGGTCTTTTGATGGAATCACCAGACTTGACATGGTGTGGTCAATACAGACACCATCATGCCTGAGATAAATGTGGACACCATCATGCCTGAAGTCTTTACATGGATCCAACAGACACGAGGGTATGATGAGAAAAATTTTTAATTAGACAGAAAAGCAGAGTTGTATTATAGCATTTATATGCTACCTCTCGAGGGCGGAAGGCTTTGCATGAATTATAAATAGTAATTAATTATAAAACGTTTTTTTTTAAAATTAAACAATAGAAATCTGGCCTTTATGTTTTTCATTAGCCGAAAGGTTTGCCTCAACTGGGAGTCTATACCTTACACCGTTGTAACTAGGTTGTTTCTATACTTCGACGTGCGGTTTTAAAAATGTAATTAAGGATCTTTAAATATTTGTTTTGTATTTTTATCAATTTTTCTACAAGTCATATTCAAATGTATTTGATACATATTACGTTTCTAAAATTGTTTTATAATGTAGATTTCCTATAGTATTTCAAATAGTACATTTACTAAAATTGACAACACGCAAGCGCCTTTACGCTCCCTAACGATATAAAATGTTATCATTTTCAAATTTTCCAGCGAACAAACACAATAGCATAGCAACAAACAACAAAGATTTCATGCCATTGTCTCCATGGTAACCATAAACTAAACTAATACGCACTAAATAAAGAGCGGCTTTGACCAAAGACTAGGAACTGTGCTCATTAGGCAAGTGGCCTACTTTTCTATTGCCCACGGCATTAGAAGTAACAATTACTAAAGGCTTTGGTGAATCGATTTTTTTTTCGCGACGATTTCTAAAAATATGGGCTAATTAAAGTAAAATTAGAGACTAATTAAAATCAGAAGCTAATTAAAATCATAGACTTATTTTTAAAAAAAGGCTAATTAAAGCACTTATCTTGACTTGACATGGGATTCAGGCTTAATGTGTTGTTTTAAATCAGACGTGGTACTCGTACGCTATCCAGAGATCGTCCATACATCGACTAACCAGAGGTCGTCCATACATCGACTAACCAGAGGTAGTCCATACATCCACTTACTTATATATGTATATTTATACCAGAGTTTGTTCCAGGCATCTCTTCGGGGGGGGGGGGGGGCTTCGCCCCACCGAAAAAATTCTACGCCCCCCCCCCCCCCCCCGAACGAAATGAAATTTATATAATTTATATAGAAAATATATAATTTTAACAGTGTCCGCCCCCCCCCCCCCCCCGCCCCGAAGAAAGTCTACCGCCCCCCCCCCCCCGAAAATTTCAAGTCCCCCCCCCCCCCCCCCGGAGAAAAAACTCTTGAAGAATCACTGATTTATATATTCACACTTTTAGCCATTTGCTTTACAGAAGCTAACTTGGTAAATTTCTAAATTCTGATGGTAACGATCTTTAATTACTACAACAGCCACATATGAGGGGTCAGGTAGTCTGAATCAAGAGGTAGAATGTGTAACTTCTACCCACTCGTATCGTAAGGCGCTTCAACCTTTTGGTTACACCAAATATGTGGCTAGTTGTTTACATGTAGTGTTTTACTTGTTTTGTTTGACTTGATATATTTTGTTTTTAGGGAATTTTGTCTTTGGTGTATTTTGTCAGAGGTATTTTGTCGTGAGATATTTTGTCAGAGGTGTTTTGTCGTGAGATATTTTGTCAGGGGTGTTTTGTCGTGAGATACATAGTCCATGAGATATTTCCCCGCAGATATTTTGAGCTTGGGGTATTTAGTCCTTAAATTTTCTGCTGAAGTATTTTGTGTCGTATATCTGGTCCTAAAGTATTATTTTGCCTTGCGATATTTTATCTCATATATTTATTTCTAAGGTCACCTCAAAAGCACACTCTATATGTATATATATATATATATATATATATATATATATATATATATATATATATATATATATATATATATATATATATATATATATATATATATGTATATATATATATGTATATATATATATATATATATATATATATATATATAACTTAAATAATGAATGTATATATTGTACACATATGTATAAAAAAGTTGTGTGTTTATGGATGTTTAAATAATAATAAATGTATGTATGTATGTGTATGTAATGATGTCCATGCCCATCGTCAGAAATGGCTGCTGTAATGATCTATGCAAACATCAGACAAGATTGCTGGCTCCCAGTAAAATCGATGCTTCTAGCTGCCCATGTTCCAGTTTTTCTTCCCCTCGCCGGGGCTCTCAACTAAATGAACACCAGAGGCGGCGGCCTGTATCATTCTGTGGGTGGGTCCCCAATGTCTTTTATTTCAGTGTTCTGGTCTGTTGTTTTTTTTTCAAACATTTAATATGTAATTTGTGTCATTTATTTTTGTTTTCTTGAGAAAAAAACTAAAGTTATATATGTTTCAAATTAAAAAGAATTAATGTATTTATGTTTTTTCTTATTAAAAAATGGTATAGTGAATGAGTAGGTAAATTTTTCACACAAATAAATAAATGTGATTTAGTCAGATCACCAAAATAATGTCGGGGTATGTAGATGAAAGTGAGGAAGTGGCTCTAGATTCAATGCATACAATATTTCACGTCTTGTTTTTTTTTAAATTAACAGTTACTAGTACACAAGAAAAGAATATAAAACCAACAGTACTTAAAATAAATTTATCTTAAAATCTGTTTTGGTCATAGTGCTGGCTACATTATCCCTTCACAGAGATCACAGAAACATGTGAAATTTAGTCCACTTGTCATGTTCGTGAGGGTGGCTTAACTTTTGTTTTGATGAAGCCAATGCTAACACAAATATAGTGGCCAAATAAACTACTACGAGGAAGGGAATTTCTTTGGCAAATTTAAAAAATGGAATACCTTTACGAAACAAAAAACTTATTTGCACCACCTCTTCTATGTTCACTTTCTTACACCGGTACACCCTTTCTTCTATGTTGTAAACAACTAGTTTTATACCGGATATAATATCTATCTAGTAGTGTCAACGACACATCCTTAAAGTAAATGTATTATGTCTATTAGTACCACTTTTTTTTTGTAACTAAATAGTTGCAGTGATATATTGAGAGTTAATTTTATTTTCAGAGGCAGTGTAAAATAACCCTGTCTTGTACAAAACAATATTGTTGATGTGATATTACGCTAGGTTTTTTAATTTTTTTTATTTTTCCAAATTATTTGATTTGTGGTGAGGTCTTAACTGACAAAGTTTCTTTTCTCATGTTTAACCAGTCTGTAGATGGAACCTACCGTGGATCCGCCTCTGTCTGATGTAGTGGCGAACAGCCCCCCGGCAGCTCATTTAGACACTCTGCGCGCGCATTTCTCAGATAGTCCCCGTGGCTATTGGCACAGGCTCTGTGATCAGGGGCGTCGCGTTGTGGGTGCTGGGGTGGGGCGGGGGGGGGGACAAGTGGCGTTGCTGGGGTGGGGGTTGGGGCGAGGACAGTTCTTTCTGGACAAACCGGAATAAGATCTTCGGTATGGATTAGCTGCTAGAAAGGAATCTAACAATCAGTGAAGACGAATGGGGAAAGATTAAAAGGGAAGAAAAATGGGAACAATTCTTAGAGAATAGGTGGAGCTGCATTGAAAGAAAATAAGTTTTTAAAAAAGTATCTTGTATCGATTTCTGGGTTTCAATTAGCCTACTAAAAAAATAGTATGTGGTAGGTTAATCTTCTGACAATGGTCTCTGCTTTACGATGCAATATTCGTAAATACTTAAAATTTCTGCTTCAACAAATACATGTTTTAGTTTGGTACAGTGAGATAGCCAGAGTTAAAAATTCTGCAACAAAATGAGGTGGAGCTTTATAACTGCGGGTTGAAAAAATACAGACAAAATTTGTTGTCGAGTTGTGTTTGGTAAAAACAAAAGCTCCACTCTGTGAAAGGAGTTGTGGCATGTTCTTGGAAATGGCGGAAGATGTTAAGACTCTGGAACTACTGGTGACGCTAATTCCTTAACATCGCCTAACTGGTGCCAGGGACTGTTGGTCGATTAGTTACTTGTGGGGAGGGGTGGGTGGGATGAATTTTACATGAGATGCCGCTCCCCTACACACTTGGGCTGGACTGAGGAGGGAGGTGGGGTGCTCATTGATGGCAGGAGGACACAGCTAGCCGAATGTGTGAACACATTGCAGGGGGGGGGGGGGGTAGAGGGGAAGTGGAGCATATGGTGGCATCGACTTCTGGAGATGTGGGGTACTGAGAGGGGGAGGGGGGTACTATGTAGGGTATTGATGTAAGGTACTATGTGTGGTACTGATATCAGATACTGATGTGGGGTAGTGTGGTACTGATGTAGGGTACTATGTAAGGTACTGATGTGGGGTACTGATGTAAGGTACTATGTAAGGTACTGATGTAGGGTACTGATGTAGGGTACTGATGTAGGGTACTGATGTAGGGTACTGAGAGGAGGAGGGGGGTACTGATGTGGGGTACTGATGTGGGGTACTGATGTGGGGTATTTATGTGGGGTACTGATGTGGGGTACTGATGTGGGGTACTGATGTGGGGTACTGATGTGTGGTACTGATGTGGGGTACTATGTGGGGTACTGATGTGGGGTACTGATGTGGGGTACTATGTAAGGTACTGATGTAGGGTACTGATGTAGGGTACTGATGTAGGGTACTGATGTAGGGTACTGAGAGGAGGAGGGGGGTACTGATGTGGGGTACTGATGTGGGGTACTGATGTGTGGTACTGATGTGGGGTACTGATGTGGGGTACTATGTGGGGTACTGATGTGGGGTACTATGTGGGGTACTGATGTGGGGTACTGATGTGGGGTACTGATGTGGGGTACTATGTGGGGTACTGATGTGGGGTACTATGTGGGGTACTGATGTGGGGTACTGATGTGGGGTACTGATGTGGGGGAGGGGGGTACTGATGTGGGGTACTGATGTGGGGTACTGATGTGGGGTACTGATGTGGGGTACTGATGTGGGGTAGTGATGTGGGGTACTGATGTGGGGCACTGATGTGGGGTACTGATGTGGGGTATTTATGTGGGGTACTATGTGGGGTACTGATGGGGGGTACTGATGTGTGGTACTGATGTGGGGTACTGATGTGGGGTACTGATGTGGGGTATTTATGTGGGGTACTATGTGGGGTACTGATGTGGGGTACTGATGTGTGGTACTGATGTGGGGTACTGATGTGGGGTACTGATGTGGGGTATTTATGTGGGGTACTGATGTGGGGTACTGATGTGGGGTATTTATGTGGGGTACTGATGTGGGGTACTGATGTGGGGTATTTATGTGGGGTACTGATGTGGGGTACTGATGTGGGGTACTGATGTGGGGTACTATGTGGGGTACTATGTGGGGTTCTGATGTGGGGTATTTATGTGGGGTACTGATGTGGGGTATTTATGTGGGGTACTGATGTGGGGTACTGATGTGGGGTACTGATGTGGGGAACTATGTGGGGTACTATGTGGGGTACTGATGTGGGGTATTTATGTGGGGTATTTATGTTGGGTACTATGTGGGGTACTGATGTGGGTTTACTGATGTGGGGTATTTATGTGGGGTATTTATGTGGGGAACTGATGTGGGGTACTGATGTGGGGTATTTATGTGGGGTACTGATGTGAGGTACTGATGTGGGGTATTTATGTGGGGTACTGATGTGGGGTATTTATGTGGGGTACTGATGTGTGGTACTATGTGGGGTATTTATGTGGGGTACTGATGTGGGGTACTATGTGGGGTACTGATGTGGGGTATTTATGTGGGGTACTGATGTGGGGTACTGATGTGGGGTACTGATGTGGGGTATTTATGTGGGGTACTGATGTGGGGTATTTATGTGGGGTACTGATGTGGGGTACTGATGTGGGGTACTGATGTGGGGTACTGATGTGGGGTACTGATGTGGGGTACTTATGTGGGGTACTGATGTGGGGTACTGATGTGGGGTATTTATGTGGGGAACTGATGTGGGGTACTGATGTGGGGTATTTATGTGGGGTACTGATGTGGGGTACTGATGTGAGGTACTGATGTGGGGTACTGATGTGGGGTATTTATGTGGGGTACTGATGTGGGGTACTGATGTGGGGTATTTATGTGGGGAACTGATGTGGGGTACTGATGTGGGGTACTGATGTGGGGTAGTGATGTGGGGTACTGATGTGGGGCACTGATGTGGGGTACTGATGTGGGGTATTTATGTGGGGTACTATGTGGGGTACTGATGGGGGGTACTGATGTGTGGTACTGATGTGGGGTACTGATGTGGGGTACTGATGTGGGGTATTTATGTGGGGTACTATGTGGGGTACTGATGTGGGGTACTGATGTGTGGTACTGATGTGGGGTGCTGATGTGGGGTACTGATGTGGGGTATTTATGTGGGGTACTGATGTGGGGTACTGATGTGGGGTATTTATGTGGGGTACTGATGTGGGGTACTGATGTGGGGTATTTATGTGGGGTACTGATGTGGGGTACTGATGTGGGGTACTGATGTGGGGTACTATGTGGGGTACTATGTGGGGTTCTGATGTGGGGTATTTATGTGGGGTACTGATGTGGGGTATTTATGTGGGGTACTGATGTGGGGTACTGATGTGGGGTACTGATGTGGGGAACTATGTGGGGTACTATGTGGGGTACTGATGTGGGGTATTTATGTGGGGTATTTATGTTGGGTACTATGTGGGGTACTGATGTGGGTTTACTGATGTGGGGTATTTATGTGGGGTATTTATGTGGGGAACTGATGTGGGGTACTGATGTGGGGTATTTATGTGGGGTACTGATGTGAGGTACTGATGTGGGGTATTTATGTGGGGTACTGATGTGGGGTATTTATGTGGGGTACTGATGTGTGGTACTATGTGGGGTATTTATGTGGGGTACTGAACTGGGGTACTGATGTGGGGTACTGATGTGGGGAACTATGTGGGGTACTGATGTGGGGTACTGATGTGGGGTAGTGATGTGGGGTACTGATGTGGGGTACTGATGTGGGGTACTGATGTGGGGTACTGATGTGGGGTACTTATGTGGGGTACTGATGTGGGGTACTGATGTGGGGTATTTATGTGGGGAACTGATGTGGGGTACTGATGTGGGGTATTTATGTGGGGTACTGATGTGGGGTACTGATGTGAGGTACTGATGTGGGGTACTGATGTGGGGTATTTATGTGGGGTACTGATGTGGGGTACTGATGTGGGGTATTTATGTGGGGAACTGATGTGGGGTACTGATGTGGGGTATTTATGTGGGGTACTGATGTGGGGTACTGATGTGAGGTACTGATGTGGGGTACTGATGTGGGGTACTGATGTGAGGTACTGATGTGGGGTACTGATGTGGGGTACTGATGTGGGGTACTGATGTGGGGTACTGATGTGGGGTACTGATGTGGGGTACTGATGTGGGGTACTGATGTGGGGTACTGATGTGGGGTACTGATGTGGGGTACTGATGTGGGGTACTATGTGGGGTACTGATGTGGGGTACTGATGTGGGGTACTGATGTGGGGTACTGATGTGGGGTACTGATGTGGGGTATTTATGTGGGGTACTGATGTGGGGTACTGATTTGGGGTATTTATGTGGGGTACTGATGTGGGGAACTGATGTGGGGTACTGATGTGGGCTATTTATGTGGAGTACTGGTGTGGGGGAGGGGCAAGGGGGTTAGATGGAATAATATGGCCAAGTCGGTTAGTGTAGTTGTCAGAACGTTGAATGGTAAGATCTGAAGAAATATAAATCTTTTTTTTAAAGACATGTGAAGGTCATCCCAACTCTACGATAGTCTCAACCTCAATTAAAGTACCCCCATTATACGTTCAGGGTTGACTCATTATATTTCTGTATTACCACAATATACGTTTAGCTTGCCTCTTTATACGTTCACAGTTGACTCAATATAAAATTACTGTGACCGTAGCATTTCAGACCACAAGAGGTCATCTTCCATGCTAACTTACTAGCCAGGTGTTTGTGTTTATTTAACTTACATCAAAACACGTAGTGTTAGAGGATTCGAACAAAATCCCATTGAGATCCCACGTCTCGCTGTTTCCACACGTCAAAAGCATACAGACAAAATCTTTTTGAGAAACAAATAAATGTAAAGCTTGCCTGGAGACGACATTTAAAATTATAATAGTTTTATTTCCAGATTTTGTGTAGAGCGTTTGCTTTGACCTACCCAGAACGTGTTATGAAATATGGGATATAACTCTCAACACATAAAATATAAAAATAGAATAAATAAAAGAAAGCAATAGTAAATAAGCCGGGAGTGATCTCCCCTAAACTTTCTCGAATATTCTTATATAACTCGGAATATAGACATGATTTTTAGTTACTTAAACTTTTAAAAATAGAATAGAATCTCGTAGAAAAAAGAATTGCGCACCAAGTGAACGCCAAAACAAAATGTGCATAATAGTGTGCAATATTATTAGTACTTTATAAATCTACATGCGTTTTTTGAGAAATTGGAAATAGCGTAAATTACTACTTCCGGTCAACGGAAATTACTCAAAATTTGATAGAAAGTAGAGGATTAAATCTTTTCATTTATAATTATCAGATAGATAATTTCATTTATCTATTTGAAAATGTACTCAAGTTTTAGGCTATTGAAAAATAATTCAAAGTGAAAAAAGTACCACTTCCGGTTATCTGAAATCGCTCAAAAGTTGATACGGATCTACGATTTTGATAAAATACTTATATATGAAATTTCATCAACCTAGCTGTAACGGTACTCAAGTTATCGTGTTTACACACACACAGACACACAGACAGACAGACACACAGACATACGGACAAGATTGCAAAATTATGTTTTTCCGTATCAGTGAGATGTAAAACGTCGCGATTTGTAAAAATCTCGATTTTTTTTTACACGATTACAAGACTTTCTCTATACTTCGTATATACGAGAAAGTAAAATAAAAAATGATCATGTTAAATTAATATAAACATAAACATTAATTAATTGTTTAAAATAAACAAAAGAATTTCTTTTTAACAAAAAAATTAATTAATAAACCATTAAATCATTAAATCAGTATATTATTATAAATAAACTGTTTTTTTTTCATGATTTACTTATGGGCAAATGTATATTATACAATAGTATAAGTCGATTGTTATATTCATTTACTATTCTAAATTGTATGTATAAAATAGACACTCTTTTATGGCTAATATTGGATATTCAAACTTCTGACTTCGTGATTTTATACAATCACTCCCTTTCTTTTAGATATTTTATTGTATTTCTGAGACAATCTCCTTCCTCGCCAAGCCTTGTACTTTCAACAAAAAAAAAATAAATATCAAAGAATCGAAGAGCACTCCTTAAAGCCTGTCAGTTGCGCGGGAAGAAAATTTTAAACTGTCAGCTCTCAGGCCCGGTGGGAGTCTGCAAAGACGAACATCTCAAGGAAAACGGACAACTTTTTAAAGACGAACATCTCAAGGAAAACGGACAACTTTTTAAACACGAACATCTAAAGGAAAACGGACAACTTTTTAAAGACGAACATCTCAAGGAATATGGACAACTTTTTAAAGACGAACATCTCAAGGAATACGGACAACTTTTTAAAGAAGAACATCTCAAGGAAAACGGACAACTTTTTAAAGACGAACATCTCAAGGAAAACGGACAACTTTTTAAAGACGAACATCTAAAGGAAAACGGACAACTTTTTAAAGACGAACATCTCAAGGAAAACGGACAACTTTTTAAAAACGAACATCTAAAGGAAAACGGACAACTTTTTAAAGACGAACATCTCAAGGAATATGGACAACTTTTTAAAGACGAACATCTCAAGGAATATGGACAACTTTTTAAAGACGAACATCTCAAGGAATGCGGACAACTTTTTAAAGACGAACTTCTCAAGGAATACGGACAACTTTTGTAAAGACGAACATTTCAAGGAACACGGGCAACTTTTTAAACACGAACATCTCAAGGAATACGGACAACTTTTGTAAAGACGAACATAACGAGGAATATGGACAACTTTTTAAAGACGAACATCTCAAGGAATATGGACAACTTTTTAAAGACGAACATCTCAAGGAATGCGGACAACTTTTTAAAGACGAACTTCTCAAGGAATACGGACAACTTTTTAAAGACGAACATCTCAAGCAATACGGACAACTTTTTAAAGACGAACATCTCAAGGAATACGGACATCTTTTTAAAGACGAACATCTCAAGGAATACGGACAACTTTTTAAAGACAAACATCTCAAGGAATACGGACAACTTTTTAAAGACGAACATCTCAAGGAATACGGACAACTTTTTAAAGACGAACATCTCAAGGAATACGGACATCTTTTTAAAGACGAACATCTCAAGGAATACGGACAACTTTTTAAAGACAAACTTCTCAAGGAATACGGACAACTTTTTAAAGACGAACATCTCAAGGAATACGGACAACTTTTTAAAGACAAACATCTCAAGGAATACGAACAACTTTTTAAAGACGAACATCTCAAGGAATAGGGACAACTTTTTAAAGACGAACATCTCAAGGAATACGGACAACTTTTTAAAGACGAACATCTCAAGGAATACGGACAACTTTTTAAAGACAAACATCTCAAGGAATACGGACAACTTTTTAAAGACGAACATCTCAAGGAATACGAACAACTTTTTAAAGACGAACATCTAAGGGATACGGACAACTTTTTAAAGACGAACATCTCAAGGAATACGAACAACTTTTTAAAGACGAACATCTTAAGGAATAGGGACAACTTTTTAAAGACGAACATCTCAAGGAATACGGACAACTTTTTAAAGACGAACATCTCAAGGAATACGGGCAACTTTTTAAAGACGAACATCTCAAGGAATACGAACAACTTTTTAAAGACGAACATCTCAAGGAATACGGACAACTTTTTAAAGACGAACATCTCAAGGAATACGGACAACTTTTTAAAGCGAAGACATGTTAAGTTTGAAAACATGTGGTCTCATTTCATCCCCACTTTCTTGAAATGTGGTTGTTGTTGTAATCTTTATACGGTTGTTGCACCACATTTGACTGTGAAAAGTACAGTTTTTAGTCCATTTACAGTAAGTGTCGATGTTTCTAAGAAAATGATGTTCTCTCTCATAAATTCACGGGAGTTGAATAATTATGATAAAAAAGCGGGTATTACTTTTTCCTATTGCGGGAGCCGTAAGTATTTAACACACTCATTAAGGCTAAAGTGTACGTGTGTGGTGTTGGGGGGGGGGAGTTTATCTAGGAGTAATGTGTAGGTATGTGTGTGGGGGGGACTAAATAGTATTAATGTGTACGTATGTGTGAGGGGGGTTAACTAGGAGTAATGTGTACGTATATGTGGGGGTGGGGGGAGGTTAACTAGGATTAATTTGTACGTAAGTTGTTTTTTTTTTGGGGGGGGGGAGGTCAAAGAGGATTAATGTGCAGTATGTGTGAGGTGAGGGGAGGTAGGGGGTTAACAAGGAATATGGTGCACGCATGTGGAGGGTTAACCCTGTATAACACATACATGACATAACACAGATGTTGGTCCAGAATTTATTTACTGGAAAATCTCATGCAAATTCGGGGAGATTTATCACTAGGTTATAAATATTCGAGAACACAATCAACGGAAGAATAAATGTAACGACTTTATGTTCCGTTTATTATGTCTATACCTAAAATATAGTACAACTTCTTACATAATTCCATAATATTTTAACCCCTATGCCTGCCCTTCGCCTGTCCTCTCCCTCCCCCACCCACCGCCTTACACCCCCCCCCCCTCCCGTCCATCCCCGATTCTCATCTTTCCATAAATTTTCTTTGTCGCCATCGTTTAAACATCAAGCCCAACAGGAAGGGGGACAACCACTTTTCTTGGCCGAATTCCAATATGGCGTGCAAAGTCGATGGAAGGCCATTACCATGAGTAAACTAGCGCATTATTCCGGCAGGGTCCCGCAGGAGCCTATGTCCGGAGAATTCTGGAAGATTCTTCAAAAATCTTCGCTCCGTTCATGTCGGGCAATAGGCTGGTGTTTATGTGACGGTGGCGCAGACTACAAAATTGGGGCTGATATACGTAGTGCGAAAACGTCATTTTTTTTATAAAATAGTTCAATATCAAAGAGAAGAACAGCTCTTTAAAATGAAATATTGCATTATATTGTCAGTCGATTCACTATACTTCAATACTTTTTTTAAGTACTGAATTTGATATTATAAGCGTAATATCACATACTTGTTGACTAGCTTGAGGGCGAACAAAAGGAAGTAAAAGTAGCAGCATGGATGTAATTACAAAGAAAACAGAACAAAATACATATTGTCAAAAGATTTACTTCATTGAGTTTATAAGTTGTAAACATTTTTCATCTAAATTTTAAATTAATGGGGTTTTTTTTCAATCCAGGAGATGCATATCCAAATCTATTAGGTTAGACTAAACAAAAGGAACTGATACACAAATACATATTTATTTCTCTGTTTATTAAAGTGATTACTAATGTTGACATGTGGCTACCTTACAGACTACTTATTAGGCTACCGTCTAGCGAGTGCCTGGAATGTTCTGCTGTTGTCTGAAATATCTGGTGCAGATCTTTTATATCTGGTACAGATCTCCTTTTATATCTGGTGCAGATCTTTTATATCTGGTGCAGATCTTTTATATCTAGTGCAGATCTCCTTTTATATCTAGTGCAGATCTCCTTTTATATCTGGTGCAGATCTCCTTTTATATCTGGTGCAGATATCCTTTTATATCTGGTGCAGATCTTTTATATCTGGTGCAGATCTTTTATATCTGGTGGAGATATCCTTTTATACCTGGTGCAGATCTTTTATATCTGGTCCAGATATCCTTTTATATCTGGTGCAGATATCCTTTTATATCTGGTGCAGATCTTTTATATCTGGTGCAGATATCCTTTTATATCTGGTGCAGATCTTTTATATCTGGTGCAGATCTTTTATATCTGGTGCAGATATCCTTTTATATCTGGTGCAGATATCCTTTTATATCTGGTGCAGATCTCCTTTTATATCTGGTGCAGATATCCTTTTATATCTGGTGCAGATCTTTTATATCTGGTGCAGATCTTTTATATCTGGTGCAGATCTTTTATATCTGGTGCAGATCTTTTATATCTGGTCCAGATATCCTTTTATATCTGGTGCAGATATCCTTTTATATCTGGTGCAGATCTCCTTTTATATCTGGTGCAGATATCCTTTTATATCTGGTGCAGATCTTTTATATCTGGTGCAGATCTTTTATATCTGGTGCAGATCTTTTATATCTGGTGCAGATCTTTTATATCTGGTGCAGATCTTTTATATCTGGTGGAGATATCCTTTTATATCTGGTGCAGATCTTTTATATCTGGTGCAGATCTCCTTTTATATCTGGTGCAGATCTTTTATATCTGGTGCAGATCTTTTATATCTGGTGGAGATCTTTTATATCTGGTGCAGATCTTTTATATCTGGTGGAGATCTTTTATATCTGGTGCAGATCTTTTATATCTGGTGGAGATATCCTTTTATATCTAGTGCAGATCTCCTTTTATATCTAGTGCAGATATCCTTTTATATCTGGTGGAGATATCCTTTTATATCTGGTGCAGATCTTTTATATCTGGTGCAGATCTCCTTTTATATCTGCTGCAGATCTTTTATATCTGGTGCAGATCTTTTATATCTGGTGCAGATCTTTTATATCTAGTGCAGATCTCCTTTTATATCTGGTGCAGATCTCCTTTTATATCTGGTGCAGATCTTTTATATCTAGTGCAGATCTCCTTTTATATCTAGTGCAGATCTCCTTTTATATCTGGTGCAGATCTCCTTTTATATCTGGTGCAGATCTTTTATATCTGGTGCAGATCTTTTATATCTGGTGCAGATCTTTTATATCTAGTGCAGATCTCCTTTTATATCTGGTGCAGATCTCCTTTTATATCTGGTGCAGATCTCCTTTTATATCTGGTGCAGATCTCCTTTTATATCTGGTGCAGATCTTTTATATCTGGTGGAGATCTTTTATATCTGGTGCAGATCTTTTATATCTGGTGGAGATATCCTTTTATATCTAGTGCAGATCTCCTTTTATATCTAGTGCAGATATCCTTTTATATCTGGTGGAGATATCCTTTTATATCTGGTGCAGATCTTTTATATCTGGTGCAGATCTCCTTTTATATCTGCTGCAGATCTTTTATATCTGGTGCAGATCTTTTATATCTGGTGCAGATCTTTTATATCTAGTGCAGATCTCCTTTTATATCTGGTGCAGATCTCCTTTTATATCTGGTGCAGATCTTTTATATCTAGTGCAGATCTCCTTTTATATCTAGTGCAGATCTCCTTTTATATCTGGTGCAGATCTCCTTTTATATCTGGTGCAGATCTTTTATATCTGGTGCAGATCTTTTATATCTGGTGCAGATCTTTTATATCTAGTGCAGATCTCCTTTTATATCTGGTGCAGATCTCCTTTTATATCTGGTGCAGATATCCTTTTATATCTGGTGCAGATCTTTTATATCTGGTGCAGATCTTTTATATCTGGTGGAGATATCCTTTTATATCTGGTGCAGATCTTTTATATCTGGTGCAGATCTCCTTTTATATCTGCTGCAGATCTTTTATATCTGGTGGAGATATCCTTTTATATCTGGTGCAGATCTTTTATATCTGGTGCAGATCTCCTTTTATATCTGCTGCAGATCTTTTATATCTGGTGCAGATCTTTTATATCTGGTACAGATCTCCTTTTATATCTGGTGCAGATCTTTTATATCTGGTGCAGATCTTTTATATCTGGTACAGATCTCCTTTTATATCTGGTGCAGATCTTTTATATCTGGTGCAGATCTTTTATATCTAGTGCAGATCTCCTTTTATATCTGGTGCAGATCTCCTTTTATATCTGGTGCAGATCTTTTATATCTAGTGCAGATCTCCTTTTATATCTAGTGCAGATCTCCTTTTATATCTGGTGCAGATCTCCTTTTATATCTGGTGCAGATCTTTTATATCTGGTGGAGATATCCTTTTATATCTGGTGCAGATCTTTTATATCTGGTGCAGATCTTTTATATCTGGTGGGGATATCCTTTTATATCTGGTGCAGATCTTTTATATCTGGTGCAGATCTTTTATATCTGGTGCAGATCTTTTATATCTGGTGCAGATCTCCTTTTATATCTGCTGCAGATCTTTTATATCTGGTGGAGATATCCTTTTATATCTGGTGCAGATCTCCTTTTATATCTGCTGCAGATCTTTTATATCTGGTGGAGATATCCTTTTATATCTAGTGCAGATCTCCTTTTATATCTGGTGCAGATATCCTTTTATATCTGGTGCAGATCTTTTATATCTGGTGCAGATCTTTTATATCTGGTGGAGATATCCTTTTATATCTGGTGCAGATCTTTTATATCTGGTGCAGATCTTTTATATCTGGTGCAGATCTTTTATATCTGGTGCAGATCTCCTTTTATATCTGCTGCAGATCTTTTATATCTGGTGGAGATATCCTTTTATATCTGGTGCAGATCTTTTATATCTGGTGCAGATCTCCTTTTATATCTGCTGCAGATCTTTTATATCTGGTGCAGATCTTTTATATCTGGTACAGATCTCCTTTTATATCTGGTGCAGATCTTTTATATCTGGTGCAGATATCCTTTTATATCTGGTGCAGATATCCTTTTATATCTGGTGCAGATCTTTTATATCTGGTGCAGATCTTTTATATCTGGTGGAGATATCCTTTTATATCTGGTGCAGATCTTTTATATCTGGTGCAGATCTTTTATATCTGGTGCAGATATCCTTTTATACCTGGTGCAGATCTTTTATATCTGGTGCAGATATCCTTTTATATCTGGTGCAGATCTTTTATATCTGGTGCAGATCTTTTATATCTGGTGCAGATATCCTTTTATACCTGGTGCAGATCTTTTATATCTGGTGCAGATATCCTTTTATATCTGGTGCAGATATCCTTTTATATCTGGTGCAGATATCCTTTTATATCTGGTGCAGATCTTTTATATCTGGTGCAGATCTTTTATATCTGGTACAGATCTCCTTTTATATCTGGTGCAGATCTTTTATATCTGGTGCAGATCTTTTATATCTAGTGCAGATATCCTTTTATATCTGGTGCAGATATCCTTTTATATCTGGTGCAGATCTCCATTTATATCTGGTGCAGATCTTTTATATCTGGTGCAGATCATATATATCTGGTGCATATCTTTTATATCTGGTGCAGATCTTTTATATCTGGTGCAGATCTTTTATATCTGGTGCAGATCTTTTATATCTGGTGCAGATCATATATATCTGGTGCATATCTTTTATATCTGGTGCAGATCTTTTATATCTGGTGCAGATCTTTTATATCTGGTGCAGATCTTTTATATCTGGTGCAGATCTTTTATATCTGGTGCAGATATCCTTTTATATCTGGTGCAGATATCCTTTTATATCTGGTGCAGATCTTTTATATCTGGTGCAGATCTTTTATATCTGGTGCAGATCTTTTATATCTGGTGCAGATCATATATATCTGGTGCATATCTTTTATATCTGGTGCAGATCTTTTATATCTGGTGCAGATCTTTTATATCTGGTGCAGATCTTTTATATCTGGTGCAGATCTCCTTTTATTTCATTAATTTAACAGCAGCTACCTGAATATAATGTTCTTACAGCCGCTGTAGGTTTGCTTGTCTGTATGTCTGTATACTTGTCTGTATGTCTGTATGCTTGTCAGTATTTCTATATGCTTGTCTATATATATATACCTTTATACTTGCCTATATTTCAACTTACATGTCTGTATGTTTGTCTGCAAACGTTGATAGCTTGTCTTTACTCTCGCTCAACTCTCCACGGATGACTTGTGTTTAATAACCCAGAACCTAATCCTAACCAAGCATATCTTTACAATGACACTTACACAGTGTATAACGCACTAGAACATGTCATCTTCTTCAAATGTCAACTTGTTGCAAATGTCAACATTTTTTACAGACTTGAAGCCGGCTACTGTAAAATAAAGTTGAAAAGGATGCTCCTTCAGGCGTTTACTATCAATAAAAAAAATGATAATCTTGAAGAAGAAATTTGTTCTAGAGTCATTGACTGGGAACAATACGTTATCTCTCCCATTCACAGAATCTGTGTGACACATTCAAAGAAACTAATCAAGTGTAACGAATAAAAAAAAATACTTTCACCGGAAGTCAGTATATTTTTTTTCTAGAATCATCTTTTTAATCTATCTCTGAATGAAATGGTTACACAACAATTGTGTCTCCGACATAGCCGCAAAGCTATTGTTACCTCCCCGACTCACTTTTAAATTTCTTTTCCTTAGCCCCAGTCGCGTCTTCCTCACCCGGAGACCAACACAGAAAATCACTTTAGAGTTTCGATTTTTGTGTCTTGTCTCGGTAAATTTAATTTTTTTCTGCCCCACTCAACTTGGGAACGGCAAATGTAATATTACAATATAGAGGTTTAGATTATCTTATATTATACGAGTGGAGATGTGTTTAACATCAATTGTAGGTCAGCTTTGTTGTAATACAACTATACATTGTTGTAGAGATTTTTTTTGTAGTAAGATTGTAGTATAATATAGTATAAATCTATTTTGTATTGCCAATCGGTGTTCTTCTGCATCTCTATATTGTACTACCTTACACTTTCATTATATAAACTTACTCAACAGTTAAGTGTTGTACTAATATATTATTGCCATATATCAGTTTTATACTACAGAATAATTATAGTTTTCCATAACACAGTGTTGAGTTACAATACATATTCAATAAAGAATCGTGATTTACTATATAGTTGATTACATAGAATAGTTACACCATAGTTCAAAGTACTTCAATATATATTGAGATATACCAAATAATAAAGTTTTACGCAAAACAGAGAATATTTAATATAACAAGTTATTATTACCCTCTCAAAGTACTTCGCGAGTTATACAAGGCAGTGAATTGTTCATATGACAAGTTATTAATACCCTCCCAAAGTACTTCGCGAATTATACAAGGCAGTGAATTGTTCATATGACAAGTTATTAATACCCTCCCAAAGTACTTCGCGAATTATACAAGGCAGTGAATTGTTCATATGACAAGTTATTAATACCCTCCCAAAGTACTTCGCGAGATGTACAAGGCGCTGAATTGAAGAAAAAAATTTGAAGATTGTGATAACAAACGTTTCTTTAATTGCTCACTCCAGCTCTCCATTACCAAGGGGATTGACTTCTAATGTTGCCGAAAGTCTACCCAGAACTCACCAACAGTAAATCATCGACACCGAATGCAAGAAGCGTAGTACTAGAAACCCCAATCTGTGTTCTGCATAAATTATGACCCGACGGTCCAGTCCTAAGTCTGCTCACCAGCATTGACCTTTCCCTAGCAGTGGTCAGCACCAATTTTAGCACTCACCTTATAGACTAAATAAGAAAGTTGAGACAAAAAGCATTTCTTCATTTCCTACAATCTCTTTCATCTTGTCTTCACAACGAATCTAATTTTAATAATTAGAATAATTTTAAAAAACCGTTCCTGACATTTTACATTATTGTCTGTCAATTTTCTTTTTTGTGTCTTTTCTTTTCCCCAACCCATCTTTTATTGGTTTTTTGTTTCGTTCCTTTGCTAAATGCGATTTAAAATATTTTTATATCCTCTGGCAGGTTCATCAACTGAAACGTCTTCTCTCCCTTCCCATAGCCGCGGTTCACACTTTATTTGACACTTTCAAATAACGGAGCATTTTCTTTTGCAGTCGCTATCTTGAGAACCTCACACTATTGCATCTGGCCATAAATATAGTACACTCGCACACACAATCATACACGCTCGTACAAACACAATCACACACACACTCACACACACGTATACACGCTCATACAAACACAACCACACACACACACAATCACACACACTCACACACAATCACACACGCTCACACTATTTCATCTGGCCCTAAACAGAGTAGGCTCTCACATGCCCTCATACACATAATCACACACACTCATACAAACACAATCTAACACTTTCTCACACCACATCCACACACGAACACACACAATCACACACGCTCATGCAAACGATCACACACGCTCACGACCACACATACACAATCACACACATTCCCACACACATTCACACACACTCACACACAACCACACACGCTTATACAACCACACTCACACAAGCTCACGATCTCACAGACACAATCACACACATTCTCACACACATTCACACACACACAAACTAACACGCACGCATGCACACACGCATGCATACACCTTTAAAAAAACAAGTTTGAGTTGTTTGCTAGTTCTTGTCCACGGTCCCCCCCTCCCCCCTCTATCTGGTTGTCTGACCCACCCAAGGAAAACTCCGCAGCTCCACGGGCCCGGGCTGAAGAAAGGGGGTGGGGAGAAGGGGTCGGGGGAGAAGCTTCTAACGATATTTGGCTCAAAGCTATTGGAAACGAATCGATCTACCCTTGCCCACGCGTTTGCTGGCGGTTTTCAAAGTGTAACCAGTTTGGTGCCCGGAGCATCCAATACGCACTGGCCAGAGACTCTGCTTTAGAAATCTATTTTCAATAGCTCTCCGGGTTTTTTAGCGCCAAGTACGTAAAAAAGAACTCCCAGATGCTAGATTGGCAGAAGAAATGCGTTTTGCTACTGTAAGTTATCGCAGCACGCTAGAGTTTTACTTTCCTGATTTTATATCAAATTTATTACATTGAGACGCAGGGTTCAGACCCGATTGAAACTACTATTGAGCAAGGATTGAGTAAACATAGCACCAACATGAGTTGTCTAGCATCATAGCATTGTGCAGGTGCAGCAGAGTGGTGCTGGACATAGTGTAGGCCAGTAAAGAAATTAAGAGTGATCAAATGTAGTATGTTAATAAAAATTCAGAAATTATTATGGAGTTTGAATAAATAAGTTAAAATACGCTAAAGAAGATAAACATTTAGAGATCTGTAGACAAAGAAACAATTATTATTGATAATTTAATTCCTTAAGTCTTGAATTAATACATAACAAAATTTTAAGTCATTTTAAAATTATTATTTTTTCTCTTTATCTGACAAGATAGTAGGCCCTAAGTTTGAAAAAAAAATAGAAGTTTAAATTTTGAATTAGCGGCAATACGCATATTTATCAAACAAACATATTTAACGTAAAGTTATTTAAATATACATTAATTCATAGTCAAAAGTGAAACATTAAAAAAAAATATTAAACCATGTTTTTTTCACACAAATAAATTATAAAGTATACAGTAAATTTAATTTACTTGTGTTACCCCAACATATTTTAAAACCACATCCTCTGTACCCAAGCTCAAACCATCACCACCCACCTTACCATCCTACACAGCTTTATTCCCCTTATATTGTAACAACATATTGTGGCAATGCCCAATTTTACAACATATTGTGACAATGCCTTTTTACAACATATTGTGGCAATGCCCAATTTTACAACATATTGTGACAATGCCTTTTTACAACATATTGTGGCAATGCCCAATTTTACAACATATTGTGAGTACCCTTTAGAAAAACAATATTTAATTTTTAAAGTACTTAAATATATATTTTTTAACGTTATTTTGGTTTAAATAAATCTTCTGAGTGTATGCCATTAAGCTTAATACATTCAGCTGTCAACAACATATATGCCTGCTTGTGAGTGAGTCTTTTAAAAAAATAGCTTTCATTTCAAAACTAGCTTTTGTTTTTATGTTTATTTTACTATGTTATTCAAAGTTTTAATTAGAATTAACTGGCTTATTTAGAATTTTTTTTAAACATTTATTTTATGGATGCCTCCATTTCTTTTTTTTTTCTATCAACAATGCGCCGAAACAAAAACTAGCTAAAAGCATCCATTTTGTTGATGCACTTCCGAAATATTTCAGGAAACCGGCATCCATTTTATTCCCCAACTGGCTACGATTCGGAACTTGTGTTTTGGCAACACTCCACGCTAGCACCCACGGGTCTTGCTGAAAACACGAGCTTTCACCGAGTAAAAAAAAATTAGACCCTGCAAACAGTTGCCATGGCAACGGAGCTTCGTAGCATGACCCTGTCCGAAACGCAGAGCCACCAATTTCAATCTTAGCCCCCTCCCCTTCTCCCCTCCCCACCCTCTCCAACCTTTTTCCCCAAATTTTTTTTTTAAATCCTATTTTCCTTCTCCTTTTCTGTCATCTAAAAAGATGTATTAAAATCATTTTTTTTTCCTTTTCGGGAAATTTTATTTCCCAGAAAACACCAAAAGTGAGAACAAACTTGGGAAAATGTCTCCATTATGAAATACTTGAATGAATAAAAGTTTCCGTGGCTGAGGCTGTGGACACTTGCTTGATGAGGGGATCAATAGACTAGGCGGGTGCTAGGGAGGGTTCAAATCCGAGGTGGGCGTTTACACTCCGTAAGATAGAAAATAAAACAATGAAGCAGATAGATGTAATAACAGAGATCAAACAAATTTTAGCACATGATAAATACCTGGCGTCTATAGTGTCAAAACAATCATAACACCATAGAACCCATATATAAATAGGCTTCTATGGTTATCAGGATTTGATGTCAGATTGTCTATAGTATCACAATCAGGTATTGTTAAATATTTTGTAACTTAGGCACTGAAGTATGAACAAATGCTTTATATTTTACTGCTTGTACTCAGTCTATAAGCTTTAATTTACGTCTCTTTTTTATTCTCCCTCTTATATATATATATATATATATATATATATATATATATATATATATATATGCGTCTGTAATTATATTTATAGGCCTATATATGTATATATATATATGATATACTTATATGTATATATATATATATATATATATATATATATATATATATATATATATATATATATATATATATATATGTATATAAATATATATATATATATATAGCTGTGTGTGTGTGTGTGCGTGTGTGTGTGTACATTTAAGCCCATATAGTAGCAAATGTTACGATCTAGTGATAATTAATTCCATGTTCCAAATGTTTTAATTTAATATACGGAAAAAAATCCTAACTGTTTTTTTAATTCTGATTAATTTATTTACAATCACCATTTTTTTTTCTGTTGTACCCAATAAACTATTAACTGTTTCAATATAAACCTGAAATATATTTACAGATTAAAACAATCTATTAACTGTTTCAATATAAACCTGAAATATATTTACAGATTGAAACAATCTATTAACTGTTTCAATCTAAACCTGAACTATATTTACAGATTGAAAACAGCTAAAAATGGCGGACTTACTCGCCAACGTCTCTGTCACGAGCGAGCCCATAAAAAATAATCAGCTAAGCTCGAAAACTGATCAGCTTTCATTAAGAGCTTAAGTTATGAGCTTATACAAAGTAGCAATCGCTGGGCTGACCCGAGGATTGTTTCCCCTCACACTTCATGTCACAGAGGCTCTATGATGACGCATTCTTCTCATTAACGGATGATTATTTCTAGATTAACGTCCCTTGCCCGGAGCGCTGTGACACAAGTGATATTCACCTTCATGTGTTTTTTGGGGGCAGGGGGGACCTAGGGGCAGGGGAGGGGAAATCTAGGGGCAGGGAGGGGGAACCTAGGGGGGAGGGGGAACCTAGGGGGGAGGGGGAACCTAGGGGGGAGGGGGAACCTAGGGGCAGGGGAAGTGAAACTTAGTGGCGTGGTGGGGGGGGGGGGGGGGGAACAAGGACAATACAGAAAGCTGAAAATTAATGTTTTTAAATCACATGATTCTATTTATGTTTTTATTTCTTCTAAAATTGGTAACTTTGTAGAAAAATAGCTGTAATTGAATTAAATTTAAATAATTAATTAGCGGTTTTCATGCAGATTCAACCACAGTAAATATAGAAATTATAATATTATACAGCAATCAATATAATTATAACATTTTTCTAGGGGATATAAGGTTACAATGAATAGTTTTCGATTCGATGAATGGTGTATTGACCTACTTTTCAAGCCCAGTAAATGTGAAACGTGTTATTATAAAACTCCAAACTCCAAGGTTGAAACAAAGTTTAACTAAATAATTTTTAATTTTCTTTAAAAGGGAGATAACTTTAGAAAATACAAAATATTTTCCATACAAATGAATTTGAGAGATAAATCCACTAATACCGACTAAATAAATTTTATCGAAATTAAAATGTGTACACCAATTAAGGGAACAAACTGTTGAAGCAAATTCTGAAAATCTATTTTAATGAGACCCATCTTCCAGAAAAGTAGGTGATTTTCAATTAGCTCAGCCGGCTAATGATATATCGTTAAAATTCTGAAACTGACCAGCTTTTCAAAAGCTTGTATACTCTATAAATAGACACTATATATAGACTATATATAGTCTATATATAGAGTCTATATATAGACTCATATTAGACTTGTTTGTGTGAAATACTCAGACTAGAATTTATGTAACAGACTAAGAGAAATGTGTTTTAATGGTTGGCATTCAATGATGAAATTACGTAGACTTTAATCCAGTAAAGAATCTTCTCTATAGATCATTGAACTACCTACAACAATAACGTATTTGCTAGAGTTGAAGAAAACATCCAGCTTAGCCAGATATAGAGCCGGCATTGTGTGGTACCAAGTTATATTTAGGTATTTTCTTTGTTTAGTGCAGGGGTCTCCAAACTACGGCCCACGGGCCGGATGCGGCCCGCTATGTCCTCTATTCCGGCCCGCGGAGATCTTTTTGTCCACGGAAAAAACGTTTCTTGGTGATTGCTGAGGAACTTTGCCCAGAAAAATCAAAGAGATGCCTGGAAGAAACTGGCCCTCGAAGTGAAATTTGATAGTTAATGCGGCCCTCGGACTGAAAAGTTTGGAGACCCCTGGTTTAGTGTCATGTAGAATCTGGGTAATTCAGTCTTTAATGAGGGGAGAGAACAGCTGGAAATACATGTATGGAGATTGGTAAGTGGATACTTGAAGGTATTGTAAGGTGTTTGGTAATTTGATACTTAAAGGTAATGTATTGTGTTTGGTAAGTGAATACTTAAATGTAAGGTGTTTGGTAAGTGGATACTTAAAGGTAATGTAAGGTGTTTGGTAAGTGGATACTTAAATGTAAGTTGTCTGGTAAGTGGATACTTAAAAGAGACCAGAGTTTTTGTGTCCTATTATTTTTTTTTGTTTTTTTTTTAAATCTACATAACCTTACTGGGAAAATAAATATATTAATATTTTGAAATTCACTGCAAAATATAGAAGTATCGACACATTTTAAAATTAATTTTAAAATTAAAATTACGTTTATCCATGAAACAAAAAGACGATGGTAGTGAGGACTGGTTTGTTTACAGTTTTGTCAGTGTGTCACTGACATAATTAAGTTTTTATGTTAACACATCACTGACATACACGAATCGTGTGGGTAGGACATTTGCACTCTGTGTTATTTATTTTAAATAAAAATACAGCAATGAGGGACACACTATTATTATAGATGGAGTATTTTATCTAATATTAGATAACATTTATAGGGATATTGTAGATGAAACGTTCATAGGGATATTGTATAGTTGTGGATGAAACATTGATTGGGATATTGTACAGTTGTGGATGAAACATTTCTAGGGATATTGTATAGCTGTGGATGAAACATTCATATGGATATTGTATAGCTGTGGATGAAACATTTCTAGGGATATTGTATAGCTGTGGATGAAACATTCATAGGGATATTGTATAGCTGTGGATGAAACATTAATACCGATACTGTATATTGTAAATATCACAGATGGCCCAAAACGACTCACGACTACATATGTTATATAATCACATCCTAAAGCATTCATCACAAATGTGTTTTCCTATGCTTTTTATCTCGCATTTTCCACATTTTCACCTCAATTCATCTCTTTTTTTTTCTAGCTTTAACTTATTTTTTTCTCGTTTCCAATAACATAATACAGCAATGAGGGACACACTATTATTATAGATGGAGTATTTTATCTAATATTAGATAACATTTATAGGGATATTGTAGATGAAACGTTCATAGGGATATTGTATAGTTGTGGATGAAACATTGATTGGGATATTGTACAGTTGTGGATGAAACATTTCTAGGGATATTGTATAGCTGTGGATGAAACATTCATAGGGATATTGTATAGCTGTGGATGAAACATTCATAGGGATATTGTATAGCTGTGGATGAAACATTCATAGGGATATTGTATAGCTGTGGATGAAACATTAATACCGATATTGTATATTGTAAATATCACAGATGGCCCAAAACGACTCACGACTACATATGTTATATAATCACATCCTAAAGCATTCATCACAAATGTGTTTTCCTATGCTTTTTATCTCGCATTTTCCACATTTTCACCTCAATTCATCTCTTTTTTTTTCTAGCTTTAACTTATTTTTTTCTCGTTTCCAATAACAAAAAACCCATACCATATTTGGACCGAGCATTGGGGCGTAAAATTCTTTCACAAAATACAAAATAATAACTTTTATCAGTTGTGAGTTCATCATTTCTAAACTTCAAGCCTCAATGCTCTATCACTTTAACAAACAACAACACATAAAACGCATATTTTAACTTTACAACTTTACAAGTTGTAATACAGAAATACAGAACAATACTGAGGCTCCTCTCCCCTGCCTCCTTACACCCGTGCTAATATACTTGGATGAACTAATGACATCACGTCCCAATTTGAAGCACATTCTTTAAGCCCTGGCACTGCACTGATGGTCTGTTTAGAAACGGATTCTCTAATGACCGAAAAAGTTGTTGAAATTTTCTATAACGTTGACAAGTGCCATTGATACGCAGACATCGGGAGATTCCATTAATCCCCCTTATTGATTTTCATCAACGTTCTCTTTCTTTAAAAAATGGATGATTCCTTCGCCTTGTTGACAGGGTAAGGAAGGAGATAGTGTCTGCCCGTGAAGGGGGGGGGGGTGGGGGTAGGAGCCCGGGAACCGGCAAAACCGGCAGGCACTTCACCCTGCCGGTACGGTTGATTACTCTTCGTATGGGTCCCCGTTGTTTACGTCAAGAAAAGCCGTTGTTATCAGACCTGCTTGGTGAAACAACTTGGTGGAGCTGCTTGGTGGACCTAGTTGGTGGAACTGTTTGGTGGAACTGTTTGGTGGACCAGCTTGGTGGAGCAGATTTTTTGGACCAACTTAGTGGAGCAGCTTAGTGGAGCTGCTTGGTGGAGCAGCTTGGTGGAACAGCTTGGTAGACCAGCTTGGTGGAACAGCTTGGTGGAGCAGCTTGTTGGAACAGCTTAGTGGAGCAGCTTGGTGGAACTAGTGCTGTAGGGGTTATATTGTATGTCAATGTTATACTGTGTCTTTGTTGATTATATGTTCTAAATAAATTAATTTTGAAAAGCGAGAGAAAGATTAAACACAAGAAGTAAATAGAGCATCTGTTTATGCTTGTGAGAGAAGAATTGCAAAAACAAAATAGAATTAGACACCATTTAGCATGTACGAAGTCCTGGCCTCAAGATGTAACTAGATAGGGTGACAGCCCCCCCCCCGTACAAGTGCCCACAAGTTAATCATAATTACTTAATTAAATTAATCTTAAACCGAGATGCAGTTTGATATATTAGATGTCAGCAACAACTTTTTATTTGTTTTCTGCTGGTTGCCATGGTCACATTAGTAGTTTTTTAATTTGTTTACCGTTTGTTGCCATGGTAGCATTAGGTTTTTTTTTATTTGTTTACCGCTGGTCGCTGTGGTAACTTCAGTAACTTTTTATTCGTTTACCACTGGTCGCTATGGTAACGCTAGTGGCTTTTAATTTGTTTACCGCTGGTCGCCATGGTGACAATTTTCTCCCACGTCAGAAGCTGAGATGTCAGGAATAAATAAATAACCTCAGCTGTCATAAACAGATCCTTCTCTGTCCCGCCAAAATTTTCGTTGAGACCTTTCGTCGTCTGCAGGGATAACAAGGTCAGGCACGAACAAAACACATTTAGCAGCAAGTTATTCGAAAACCAATGCCAAATGTTTTGACAGAATACACTTTTTTAATAAATCGATCATTTGTATATTTATACTTTTTTTTCATAACCACTTTCGATTTATTTTTACAGTTTATTTATTTTTTTTATTTTTAGCACACAAAAAATATTTTAAAGAAATAAAGTAAATAAAACCAAAGTTGAAATAGAACATTGACTAAATTGAAAAACTGGAACTTGGGAGAAAAAAATCATGGAATAAAATGTGGAGGAATGTCAGGGAGGGGTGGGAATGGTGGGGGGGGGGGGGGGGGTTGACAGTGTTACCCCACGTTGATAAGGCGACTGGGAGCGATGTATTGGACGTTCCCCCAAGCCAATAGTCCCACCAAATTAAATTCAGCTCGGGCTGGTTCCCGGTGGGCAAACTGAGAGTCCGCGATAAGTGGTCCTTTTTAGATGCACGGATTCAATTGTCGTCCTACGCACCTTTCGTCTTCCTCGGTCTCCTCGTCGTCGTCTTCCATAGTTTTGTTTTCCACACCATCAGTAACATCACAGACACCACAGACACCACAGACTTCTTAAGTAAAGAATTTAGTAAAGGTTTTTTTTTAGTATATACACGACACAGCATGAAACTAAATAGTTTAAAACACCATATAAGGCTTAATATGTCAAGTGTATATATATATATATATATATATATATATATATATATATATATATATATATATATATATATATATATATATATATACATATATATATATATATATATATATATATATAATGTAGCTGAAAATCCTGTGTCAAGTATAAAAAGAATTAAATAATTTTTTGTAGATGTCTAGGTCAGTTCCTCAGGGTAACAATTCATTGCAACACAACAACTCATGATAAAACGAACTAATATTCCTTCATTGCAACACAACAACTCATGATAAAACGAACTAATATTCCTTCATTGCATCACAACAACTAATGATAAAATGAACTAATATTTCTTCATTGCAACTCAACAACTAATGATAAAATGAACTAATATTTCTTCATTGCAACACAACAACTAATGATAAAATGAACTAATATTTCTTCATTGCAACACAACAACTAATGATAAAATGAACTAATATTTCATCCAATTAGAGTAACATTGATCCAATGGTACCATTAAAAACCCTTTGATCTATTTAAACAGCTTAATTCGGGTTACAGACAGACAGACAGACGAAATTAGTGAATTAATAAATTAAATTGCTATTCGCCACATAAAACTCTACCTCACCATGTCGACCATCGAGCATTAACCATACCTCTTCATTAACCACTTAACTACTATATCAAATAACAATATCAACATACCTCTTCATATATATTTTAACTACTATATCAAATAACTATATCAAATAACTATCTCAAATAAATATATCAAATAATTGTATCAAATAACTATATCAAATAACTATGTCAAATAACAATATCAAATAACTATATCAAATAACTATATGAAATAAGTATATCATATAACCTTATCAAATAACGAATACAGTTTAAATGATTCCATCTACAAAGTTGTTTTCAGACGTTTCATGACAACTTATGAATGTTGTAATATAAGACCAATACAACATACAACATCTGACCGGTCTAATTTGAGACCAATACAACATGCAACTGACAACTTATGAAAGTTGCAATATGAGACCCATAAAGAAGCTATGAATAGTGTACTTTGAGACCAAACAAAGTGCACTAACTCTGTACCAGTCAAGTCTGATCGAGTTACTGCCTATGGTGGTGACCAGTGGGGTGATGGATGTCCAAACTTTTGGGTTGGTCGGGACAGTGTCTGCTACATAGAAGGAGCTTTTGTTTCGAACGAGAAGTTTGATGGTTAATCAGATTTTTAAACATTTTATATTTTATATCTATAAATGAATATACTTACATGTATATATATATATATATATATATATATATATATATATATATATATATATATATATATATATATATATATATATATATATATATATATGTATATACATATATATATATATATATATATATATATATATATATATATATATATATATCAAGTAAAATATTTGTATACGTGTCTATGTTTCAATATACATAGCATAAATAACTAAATCAATATAAATAGCATAAATAACTAAATCAAAATATATATATATATATATATATATTTATTTATTTATTTATTTATATATATATATATATATATATATATATATATATATCAAGAAAAATATTTGTATACGTGTCTATGTTTCAATATACATAGCATAAATAACTAAATCAATATAAATAGCATAAATAACTAAATCAATATATATATATATATATATATATATATATATATATTTATTTATTTATTTATTTATATATATATATATATATATATATATATATATATTTATTTATTTATTTATTTATTTATTTATTTATATATATATATATATATATATATATATATATATATACATATATATATATATATATATATATATATATATATATATACATATATACTTATTGTTGTGTTTGTGGTTGTGAGCTTGTGTGAGTGTTAGTTATTATGCACGTGCGTGTGTGAGTGTGAGTGTGAGTCTGTGTGTGTGAGTGTGAGGGTGTGTGTGTGTGTGTGTGTGAGTGAGTGTGAGTGTGTGCTTTCCATTCCAATGACACTGCCATACTGCGCTGTATTTTGAGGATCTTTATGTTAAGAACCTGGTGCTAAGACTAGATCCGTCCTCAGTATGTTCACCCAGTGAGCTCCTTCCCACCTCCCCCTGCCCCACCCCGTCCGTCTTAAGCCTCTATCCCCTGCCCTTACTCTGCATCACTCACACAGGCACACTGGAGACATTAAGAGGACACGGGAACGAACTAGAGAAAGGGGGGGGGGGGGAGAGAAAATTGCCTTTTCCACAAAATAATCTTTATTGGCATCTTAAAACATGGCTGCCATGCCGGGGCTATTTCCTTAGTTTAATTTTTTTTTCTCTTCCCTTGTCGTTTCCTTCACTCTCGGCTCCATGTTTTTTATGGTTCCATTTGTGAGCTGTTTTTTTTTTTCACACTGGCTCTGTATTCTTCTATCCTAGAGTATTATTTTGTTGACGCCTCACCGCAGTGGTATGTGATATCTTTGGTGGTGTTTTCATGTCGGGTTGGCCGGTCTGAGACTGTTTGCACTAGTTTTTAACCAATTAGGGAATAAAAAGTTGACCAGAAAAGATAAATTATGAACCAGATGTAAACAGAGTTTGTCTTCATGTTTCACAAGTTAGTTAAATCTTTCTTTTTTAGCATTCACCTTCTAGTGAGTCTTGAGAAGACTCAGCCTAGAGTCGATGTAATGTGGAGTTAGAGTAGATTAGGACATTATAAAGACCTAATTAGGACATTATAAAGACCTAATTAGGACATAATAAAGACCTAATATGGGCCTTAAAAAGACCTAGTGGAATTTGAGAAGGCCTAACGTGGATATAAAGAAGACCAAATGTGTACCTTTAGTAGACCTAATGTAAACCTTAAGAAGATCTTATGTAGACCTTGATAAAACGTAATGTGGAACTGTTAGACCTAATGTAGACCTTAAGAAGACCTAATGTAGACCTTAAGAAAGCCTAATGTAGACCTTAAGAAGACCTAATGTGGGACGTGAAATGACCCAATCTAAGCCTTATGAAAAAGAAAAAAATCCATCCAATGAAAAGCGTTGAAAACATCACGTGACCTATCAACAAATTCTGACCTTGTCTTGGGGGTGTTTACACACGAGGTTATAATGAGGTGATATGAGGTAATAATAACAGTCAAGCGGGTTTGACGAGACACGACGAGAAGCGAAGAGAAAGGACGAGAAACGACGATAATGAACTCTGAGGAGGAGGGTGAGGGCCAGGGCGCAATTTTAGAGGGACAAAAATATGGAAATGTCTCATTATCAACCAAATAAAACTGAAATTACAAAATATGTTCAACTTCAGGGATAACGTAATTGGGAACTATTTTTTTTATTGGATAGTGCGTCAGATGTCGACTATTTTTAAAATTATGCAGTCAATTCTTACAGTAAAAAAAGTCGTTGTTGTTGTACATTGTTGTAACTGAGGTAGATCATTAATGCCAAAACACGGAGCCCTTCGATAGAACCAACAAACTAAATCCTAGAATCTGCTGCATCTAACAATTTGACCCTAAAACTATTTACATCCAACAATGCTCCTACGACAACATTCTACACCAAACGATGCGACCCCTACATCATTATACATCTAATAAAGCGACCCCTAAACCATACTAAATCTTACATAGTGACCCCTAGTAAATACTAGACTTTAACAATGCGACCCCTACATCATTATACTTCTAATAAAGCGACCCCTAAACCATACTAAATCTTACATAGTGACCCCTAGTAAATACTAGACTTTAACAATGCGACCCCTACATCATTATACTTCTAATAAAGCGACCCCTAAACCATACTAAATCTTACATAGTGACCCCTAGTAAATACTAGACTTTAACAATGCGACCCCTACATCATCGTACTTCTAATAAAGCGACCCCTAAACCATACTAAATCTTACATAGTGACCCCTAGTACATACTAGACTTTAACAAAGCGACCCCTACATCATTATACTTCTAATAAAGCGACCCCTAAACCATACTAAATCTTACATAGTGACCCCTAGTACATACTAGACTTTAACAAAGCGACCCCTATGTCATTATACTTCTAATAAAGCGACCCCTAAACCATACTAAATCTTACATAGTGACCCCTAGTACATACTAGACTTTAACATAGCTACCCCTATATCATTATACATCAAGCAAAGCGACCCCTAAACCATACTAAATCTTACATAGTGACCCATATTACATACTAGATTTTAACAGCGACATCTACAACATACTACAACAAACAAAGCGACCCCTAAACCATACTTAATCTAACATAGTGACGGCATGCAAATTCACTAGTGTATTCCGCATTACATACAGTTAATGAAAGTACAGAAAGGCAAGTTATAAAAATTAGTTTTTCGATATTCGGAAATGGAAGTTAGTTTAAGCATAAACCTAATCTGACAAAAACTCATCTAGCAAGTTCGAATAATTTTTAAAATGTGATGACATTTTTAAAATATTCAACTTGATTCAAGAATATTTCGGATTTTCGTTTAAAAAAAAAAACAAAAAAAACACAACACTTTTAAAAATTATTTCGTTTTTTTTATGATGTTTTACGTGTGTTTTTCTTTCTTTCAGATTATTTGTTAGATAAATCTTTAACGTTTTTGGCGATGCTTTGTTTTTAATCCACACAAAAAACACAAGAACATAAAGTGAAAACTTCGGAAAACAGGAAAACACTAAAAATTCACGAACAGAAATTGAAACTTTTACAAACTGCAGATGGAACACATACCCCCGCTTGTCTTTCTTTATTATTTTCATTTGACATTTACTTAACCTCGCTATTTGCCCAATTTTTTTTCTCCACATACACATAATGATATTTTTTTTTCTTTCAGGCATATGAACTTCCTCTTTTGTCAAGGGAGTTAATGCACCATAAAGTTTGCAGAGTTTCCTTTTTTAAAATTTTGAGTTCATTTGTCTACAGATCCTATATATAAATATATATATATATATATATATATATATATATATATATATATATATATATATATATATATATATATATATATATATATATATATATTTGTATGTATGTATGTATATATATAAGTGTATATAAATGGATATATATAAGTGTATATATATATATATATATATATATATATATAATGAATTGATACTTAACCGAATGTGACTATTTCGCGAAATAGGTACATTATTTTATACGTAAACAAGTAGCGGCCTCTAATAAAAAATTAAAAAAACAAGTAGGGCCTCTAAATGAATTTGTATTTGATATTTTGAAAATAACAAAATAACAAAAGTTTAACAACCAACTAAATAAAAAAATATGTTTATATATTTAAGATTTAGATTTTATTTGTAAAAAAAACACTATATTCTTTAATAAATATGACATTTTAAATAATATATAACATTTAAAGATTTAAGGATAGACAAAATAGACTTTACATTCAACAGTTGTTTAAAATAATGTTATGATCAACTTTGTTTACTTCACATGTTTGGGTGGTCATAGCACATGTGGGCTACTACTAGAACGATGTGTATTAACAAACAATAAAGGCAATTTTGTTTGATGTTTCTTGTTAAGTCACAAAAAAAAGGAATGGATGAAAAACTGAATTTAGTCGCTGAATTATTTATATCTCTTTTTATGCATTGTTTTTAAGCGATTTTTTATAACTTTATTGACATTTTTACAAAATCTGTAATAAAAATGAGTATTTTATAGTTGCTTTTGTATAGGGCCTATTTATTTTTTTTAAATTTTTTTTTAATTAATTAAATTATTCATTTATTTTTTTATTTATTTATTTGTTCATTTATATATATATATATATATATTTATTCATTTTTATTTATTTAATTAATTAATATATTTTTTTATTTATTTATTTGTTCATTCATTTTTTTAGTGATTTAGCAATTTTGTGAATTAGTGATTTAGTGATTTATTTAGGGAGTGATTTATTTACTGGTTTAATTAGTTATTTATTTAGTGATTTATTTAGTGATTTATTTAGTGATTTATTTAGTGATTTATTTAATGATTTACTTAGTGATTTTTTTTGTGATTTAGCTAGTGATTTACTTATATTTTATGTATTTATTTTCTAAAAGATATATGTCATGTAGTAATTGCTTTAGCGATAATTTAAAATATTGTAATCTGTCGATACTTCCACCAGCATATATTAGCTTTATAGCTGAGTATTAGCTGTAAGTTCATTACAAAGCCTTATACTCCCACATACGGGCAAAGCCTGGGCTGACCAGTCATAGATCTGTTGTTAAAGTTTAGCCCTCTCTACGACCAAACTCAGGTCATTAAACTTTCCTTGAGTCCAAGTTAGGTCTTTAAATTTATTTTTCTCCACTTATCCAACTTTAACTTTCTTTCCAATATATTTTCGAAATTGTCTTAAAACTTTGTTCACACTTCCTAATTAGATCCTAATTAAAGACGGTTTGGTCAACTGCGTGTATTGCAACACAAAGCTGCTACAAGATTCATCTGTTTGTTATTGTAGTGTTAATGTTTGTTTATTATACTCTCTGTTCTAGTTAACTTGTTAATTTATTTACATGTACGTTCTGCCCCGGGTAACTGGCTAATTTATTTTCAATTCAGCCTCTCCGGCCAACGTAAATGACCATGAATTCCTTTCAACCCAAGAATTACGTGTTCTAATAACATCCACCCTGTCACCCACCCCCCACCCCCTCCCTCCACTTGTCCACCCTAACCGGTTTTCGCCCATTTCCTATTATTCCAGAGCTCCTCTATTGTCTTGGGCTGGTCAAGCCGCTCGGACACGGTCCACTTTCGAGAATTACCAATCCTCATCGAATTCATGGCGCCCCTTCCGCACCCCTACCCTCCCCTTTCACTGCACCTCTCTTTGTTTCAATGGCCTTAATTTATTTCTTCTGAACCCAATTCCAATCTCTTAAGAATTTCATTAAAAACGTTTTTTTTTTTACAAAAATTTTTTTTATTCAATCGCAATAACGTTTCGAATTAAGATTCGAATATAAACTGTACATTGTATTGTTCTTTTAATCTTGTTAAATATGATTCTTCATTCCTCACTAAATAAGGCACTAAATAAATAACGTTGTATATAAATAATTAAGGTTTTAAATTTCAAAAGTCAATTACATTTCAAACATTGAATGCAAACCAATCTAATTGGCAGTATTAATGCTTTTTCTGAGTTTATCTTATGACATTTAGCAAATAATCCGCGAGGCCCAAATTATCTAGTCTAAGTTCACAACTAATAGTTCAAAATATAAATATTGCTAATATTTGCGTATTATAACGCAGATGGATAACAGTAAATTTAAGAAACTTAGTTAAGTATTCTAATATAGTCTGATTTTTTATATCCATGATTTTTCACTAAATTATTGTAGATAAATATTGTTAGTAAACATATGTTTTTGACAAACAAATTTGATTCATTTGCTAAAGTACCAACCACTGTTGTATTAAAACACTTACTTTTAACCTCTTGACTATTACCAAACATACTGTAAAATTTTAAAACGTCTATCGAATATTTCAAATAGAAATTTCGTTTTAATTTTCATTACATTTTACAAATTAAATTTTCCATTAAAATTTGTTTAAAAAGGAACATGGAATTTCCACCAATTTGCGCAGGTTATGATTAATTTATTGAACGAAATATAATGGAAAATTAAAGTAAAATATGTCACAGTATAATGCGAAAGGTGACAAGCTGAAAATTTGGATAAATGTTTTAAACTTTGTTGAAATATTTTGTAAATAGCATAAAATTAATACACGTGGGTGCAATTTATGATTAATTTATCGAAACAATTTGACGAATATCGTGTTTTTTCTGCTTTCTTCTAAATATTTTTCTCTGGTTTAATCAAAGTTTTGAACGTTTCTCACCAGAAGTCCTCAAACTCGCTTCTTCTTTCATTTCATTTCATCCCTTCCTTTTTGTTTTTGTTTTTCGTTTCTTTTCGAAAAAAAACCCTTATCGATTGCAGCTCTAACTAGCAAAGACAAACATCGCATTGACACAAACAATATAAAAAAATAAACAAGCGTAAAGATATTTTTTTTTTCAAGTCTCAAATTGAATTCGCCATTTTGAACTCCTCAGTAACCCGGATGTGATAGAAAGGCATCGCCTCACTCCGGTCTGGTAAGTTAGTTTTTCTCACTTCAGATGGAATGTTCCCAGCACTCACCCCTGGGAGTGACACCCCCCCCCCTTTCAACCTCCACCCCCCCCCCCTCACCGGCTGGTCCAGTTACCTTAAATCTATTCCTCCCAGTAATTCCCTAATCCCGGGAAGTTGGGAGGGGGATGTTGATGAGAGCCTTACAGTTCGTCCTAGGGAAGGCTTGGGAGCAAGGAGAATTGAGCAATCAGAAAAGAAAATAGTGGCCAAATTTGATCACGATAGCCGAGCGGCTGGCAGCTCCATCTTAATTCTTCGTTAGGCTGTTGTGGCGCTCAAGTGGATGAAAGACAGAAGAGGACTAACAGGGGATAAGGGGAATGTGGGAGGAAAAAAGGGACGAGGCGGGTAATGAATCTTAGCTATACACCACTTGGGCAGGAAGATTTGGTGATGGCAGGGATGGATGGTGTCGTTAGGAGTGGTTGGTTGGTGTATAGATTGGATGGTTGGCTGGTGTGAGGATTGGGTGGTTGTTTGGTGTAAAGATTGGCTGGTTGGCTGGTGTTAGGAGTGGTTGGCTGGTGTGAGGATTGGGTGGTTGGTTGGTGTAAAGATTGGGTGGTTGGTTGGTGTAAAGATTGGCTGGTTGGCTGGTGTTAGGAGTGGTTGGCTGGTGTGAGGATTGGGTGGTTGGTTGGTGTAAAGGTTGGGTGATTGGCTGATGTGAGGAGTGGTTGGCTGGTGTGAGGATTGGGTGGTTGATTGGTGTGAGGATCGGGTGGTCGGCTGGTGTGAGGATTGGGTGGTTGGATGGTGTGAGGGGTGGTTGGCTGGTGTGAGGATTGGGTGGTTGGCTGGTGTGAGGATTGGGTTGTTGGATGGTGTGAGGGGTGGTAGGCTGGTGTGAGGATTGGGTTGTTGGATGGTGTGAGGGGTGGTTGGCTGGTGTGAGGATTGGGTTGTTGGATGGTGTGAGGGGTGGTTGGCTGGTGTGAGGATTGGGTTGTTGGATGGTGTGAGGGGTGGTTGGCTGGTGTGAGGATTGGGTTGTTGGATGGTGTGAGGGGTGGTTGGCTGGTGTGAAGATTGGGTGGTTGGCTGGTGTGAGGAGTGGTTGGTTAGACACTGGAGTGAGATGCTTGACTCCGGATTGGTTGGTTAGCCATTATAGTGACAAGATGGCTGGCTGTTAATGCTGTATGATGTTTACGTTTGAATGAGATGGTTTACAGATGCTGGTTCAAACTGGTTGTTGTTAGACGGGTTGGTCTTGTATTTGTCCATTATTCTGTTGGTAGCTTTATGGTACCATTATGGATGGTAGCTGTTGTATAGATTTTTTTTATTTGTGTGTTTGTAGTTACGCATTTTAATTTTCCACTTCCTTATCCACTGTTCTAAACCATTAATGTTGCATAGAATATTAAAAATAAATTAGAAAAATTAAACATTTGAATAACAAGCTACAAAACTCAATCGGTGATTTAGTTAACAGCTTGATGTGGCTTCATATTTCTGCCATAAGCACACATGTTAAAATTCCCCTATCAGGTTCTATTTTTGGAGATTGTCCTTAATCTCATTAGGGCTGGCGCTGCTTATTAAAAAAGCATGGAATGAAAGCTAAAAAAGATAGATCCGTACCTCATTAATTTAAAACGCCTCCGTATATTATTGCCGGCCCTGCGTAATAGAATGGCTAAAAATGTATGGAAAGATTTACACTATGTTTTATTTTACTGCATATAACATATATGTATTGAATATGTTGTATTTAATGGCTGTGTTTAAATGTGTGTATAAATATGAATATGTTTTTGCATGTATTTATAAAATGTGTTCTTAAATAAAATATGAATTTGTATAAAATGCGAATCGGCCATCAAGTTAATCTATAGAACGCATCAAGTTTACATCAATGTGTACCTACCATCAGGTTTACTAAATAGCCTATGTACCATCCATCAAGTTTACCATCCATCAAGTTTATATCATAGTGTACCTACCATGAGCTTTATATCAATTTGTACCAACAATCAATTTTACATCAATGTCTACCATCCATGAAGTTTACTAAATATGCACCAACCATCAAGTATACATAAATGTGTACCAACCATCAAGTATACATCAATGTGTACCAACCATCAAGTTTACATCAATGTGTACCAACCATCAAGTTTACATCAATGTGTACCTACCATCAAGTTTACATCAATGTTTACCAACCATCAATTATACATCACTGTGTACCAACCATCGATGTATACCAATCATCAATTTTACATCTATGTGTAGCAACCATCTATGTACACCAGCCATCGATGCGTACCTACCATCGATTGTACCCAGCAACCACGGCTTTGTGGCCCCGACAAAATGGCCCGAGACAGAGCAGTGTAAAGGTTAAGGAGGTACAGCATGGCCGGCAAACACAAGCCGCTAGCCAGATGGACAAAGGTCAACAGGGGGCAACAAAAGGGGAGTTAACCAAGGGGACATTATCCTCTCCCCCCCCCCCCCTAATTCATGGCACCGTCTGGCTGCTAGAAGTTTTAGCGGGGATGGATGTGACGGACAAGAAACTCTGCCTCCACTAGCGGTTCTTAGCCTGCTAAAGCCGGCCTCAGACCACAGATGGGCATGAGGGGAATTGAAGGCTGGAATTCTCCCAATTGATTGATTCATGTTTATCGCCCCTCGCCGGGCGGCAGTTCAGACAAACATCCATCGGCTATTTGACCACCAAACATAATCTAGAAGATGGGACAACAACTTAGGGGAGGGGGGAGAGGCACGGGGAGGGGGAATACTTGAACATTTCTTTGATCTGACGAAATCATTTTTTTAAGATAAACTGTAAGCTGTAAGAAAGGACATTAGGAAACCTTAACAGTTGAGATAAAACATTTTTTAGTTTCCCCCATTTGTTTCCTAGAGAACAGTTCTAAAAATAGAAACCAAAATGGCGGTGCATCGAGAGAAATTTTATAGTAAGGCAACGGCTAGATGAAGACATTTTCTAACAAAATTGAAATTCTAAATCAAAATGCTCGTGTATGAGATTGTCTTTCGAAGAACACATAAACTGACATTCTTGCTTTTAATATCAACTGAATCTAGAAGTTCTGGCATAAAATTACTTCTCCGATTTGCTTGATACATAAAGCTTTACAAAATTTAACAGCAAACATAACATATTTAGTTTTGTAATCTACAAATAGTTTTCTATATTTGACCCATCACTAATCAAAATACTGAATTTTCTGATCGGTTTGAAATTTCTGGTATTTTCCTTATTCGAATTTTCAGACACTTTTTTTTGTTAATTGGATATCAAAATTAAGTGAGACCATCTTCCTAATGATGCTACACTCCTGTCTCTGTCAACAAATGGACCCTAGTGAGATTAGCATACAATGTTTCTAGCTGGAATTCGAGATCTGTGAACACCAAATATCTGCTGAAGGAAACCCTACGATAACTGGGCTTATCAAACTCTAAAACTGTCATGGTAGTAAATCGTATCTGTGCCGATTTTATTTTGTATGGATGTAAGTATAATCGGTGCTTATAGTATGGATGCAAGTGTAATCGTTGAATATGTTACTTTGTATCGATGTAAGTGTAATCGTTGCCTATAATATATGGTATGGATGTTAGTGTGATCGTTGAATATATTACTTTGTATGGATATAAGTGTTATAGTTTCCTATTTTATTTTGTATGGAAGTAAATGTAATCGGTGCCTATATTATTTGGTATAGATGTAAGTGTAATTGGTGCTTATATTATTTTGTATAGATGTAAGTGTAATCGGTGCTTATATTATTTTGTATAGATGTAAGTGTAATTGGTGCTTATATTATTTTGTATAGATGTAAGTGTAATCGGTGCCTATATTATTTTGTATAGATGTAAGTGTAATCGGTGCTTATATTATTTTGCATAGATGTAAGTGTAATCGGTGCTTATATTATTTTGTATAGATGTAAGTGTAATCGGTGCTTATATTATTTTGTATAGATGTAAGTGTAATCGGTGCTTATATTTGTTTTTCTAAAAAGCTGTATTTTTCGTCATCGCATTAAAAGCATACATGTTTACATACATAAAAACGCAACATAACTTGTGTTCACTAGATGAGAGCATATACATGTATGTTTAAAATGTGATCGTGTGTACAAACCGTCACCCATCAAGTGGGTGCATCCAAGCATGACCTACCACGTGATGCGGGGACAGGAGGAAAATAAATGTCCATGGCGGCGCTGGGTTCTAGCCTGTGTGAGCACGTTAGCCAATGACAGAGCCAGGCTTGGTCACGTGGAAATTGGCAGGAAACGCCGAAATTGGGAATTGGAATGTAAACACATTTGTGAACTTGCCCAGCGTTATATTCCCTTCAATGCTCTCCAAAAACGTGTTTTAAATAATCATCTTTTTAAACTTTGTATTGAATTCAGCCCGTTTCGAAGTTCCCAGTTTTTTAGGAGTTAAATTCGTTTAGGAGTTAAATAAAGAGCTTAACTGAATGCTGAAAGAGCTGAAACTTTTTCGCACAATTCCTGGGCGGCAGTGTAGGGCAGAAATAAAAACCTAATTAAATTTTCTTTAGAATTTCCGAACTCTTCATAACGGGGTTATTTTGAATTCTAACCCAATTTGAATTCATTTTTCTCGGAAATTTTATCACTGTAAAAATTGTTTCCCTTTTGTTTGTTTTCGATTTTCTCATTTTCGTGATATCTTTTAACCGTTATTGTGAGTGGGTTTTTTTTTTAATTATTTTAAATGAATAAATGTGAGCTTAAAATGTATTAGTTCGCGAACAGGGGATTAGAAATTATCTCAAAGCTGCTGCGATAAGTTCTTGTGGGGCTTTCATGGGTTGGTTTAACAATTTTCAGATCTAGGTATAGCACAAGTTCACTGTCATATTATGCTTACACGTGTGGTAATTGTCATAATATGCTAAAAATATGGTCAGTGTCATAATATGCTTACACATATGATCTCTATCAAACTATGCTTGAATGTATAATTATTTATTTATTTTTAGATTTCAGCAAAATAGGTTGATTTAACTTTGATATTTTACATCAACATAAACCTCAGCTGCTGATGCATTTAATACAACCTGTGGACAACTGACGTGTATTTCTATATGTATTGTATTGCTTCATTTCTTCATCCTTGTCAGGAACTTCAATGATAAGCCAAGTGATCAGCTTTTCTCGATTACAACATTTCTAAATAAATCACGCTTTGCAAAAGACGTAACAGCATCAACAAGACCACACCTCACAGGAATAACAATTACAGTTACAATATATATATATATATATATATATATATATATATATATATATATATATATATGTGTGTGTGTGTGTGTGTGTGTGTATGGGGCAGATGAAGTATACTTCATCTGCTTTAGAGACCTCGTCAAATAAATGGGTAGTGTGGTCAGCACTATGCCCACTTTTCCCCCAATATATATATACATACACACACACACACACACATATATATATATATATATATATATATATATATATATATATATATATATATATATATATATATATATATATATATATATACTAATGTGTGTATAAAGTATTTAATAGAAATATTTTAAGAACAACCCAACTATCTTTCACCAGCTCTGACTGTAAACATATTTCCAGCTAACTGCCATCCCCCCCCCCCCCCCCACCACCCCACCCCCCAACTGGAAGAGACTTAGTATTCTGAACAGCCCTCGGCTGTATCAACAAGAAGTGCCGGAGCGGGCGAGGTGTGGAAGCTCCCCCCCCCCCACCCCCCCCCCACCCCCCAATTGATGCCACGTCTTTGCTCATTAAATGAACGGCAGGGAGAATGGTGAACGTCTTCGATTCAGCCCCGTCGAACTTAAATAGATTTATTACTTTCAAAATTCCAAATGAAATTGCCCTTAGCTTCAACAGAACGTCCATCAAACGGTGCTTCTAGAGGAGCAATCTTAGTGGAGGAAGGGCTAAACGAATTTGCATGGAAATCGTTTGATATTTTTAGCTGGTTATTTCTTCTTTAAGATTTAGAGATAGCTTATGGCGGCGAGAAGTGGCCAGATAAATAGTTTAGGTAGAAAGGACACTGACGACAAGAGACGATCAATCCCCTGGTTTAGGAGTAAATAAGAATGACGAAAAGAGCAGTATAATTTCTTATTTTAGTCCAAGTGACAGCAACGAAAATTGGTAATAAAAATTTTGGATTTGAAGGAAATGACAAGTGAAAATTACTGACATTGTAAATCTTTTAAAAGGACGTAACAATAATAGCAAAATAAGAAACCTAACTCTTCAGTATAGTTAAAATGACAATGAAAGAAAGAAGCAGAGGCGTAGCGACCCTTCCCGGCGCCCGGGGACAAACTTTCGATTTGCAACACCCCTCGAACTTTTCATTTGCACCCCCACCCTTAAACTTTCGATTTGTACCCCCCCCCCCCTAAGGTCGGCGCCCGGGGACATATGTCCCCCCGCCCTCCCCCCCCTCCCCCTCGCTACGCCTCTGGAAAGAAGTTAAGTAGAACTTGTATTAACAGGACTCGAACCCACGACTTTGAATTAGGTTACCATCTGAATGACGGCCAGCTCGCAATTTGCTTGGCCTATTCATTGTAATATGATGGTGTAACCATAGCAATATTTTATTTTAACTTGCTGTCTGGAACCGTATACCTCAAGCGAAAAATGTCCCCAAACGTGAAACAGGGGCCAAAGTGAATCAGCTCCAGTGATAAATGGCCAGCGTTTGTCCGGTGACCCGAGCCCACCCCTCCCCCTGTGTTGTGCTCAACTTTCCGAGGATAAAAAACGGTCTGGATTGATTTCAAAACCAAGAGAGCTTCAATGCCTCGGAGAAAATCAGCTTACATTTCCTCGGGGTAAGCAGGCTTGGAGGTTACACGGGGGCTTGTAAGATGGAGGCTTTTAGGCTTGAGAGGGGCTTTAATGTTAGTGATAGAGATAGGGACTGTAAGGTGAGAGAAATGGAGGCTTTTTGGGCTTGAGAGACAGTTTGAGGCTTTTAGGTTAGTGAACTAGAGGGACTTTAAGGCGAGAGAAATGGGGGCTATAAGGTTTGTGATATGGAGGCTTCAGTCTTGTGAGATGGATGGAGGCTTGGATGTTAGAGATAGAGATAGGGACTGTAAGGTGAGAAAAATTTGGGCTTTAAGGTTTGTCATATGGAGACTTTAGTCGTGATATGGAGGCTTTAGTCTTGTGATATGGGGGGGGGATAGGCTTGTGATATGGAGGTTTTAGGCTTCTGATATGGAGGTTTTAGGCTTGTGATATGGAGGTTTTAGGCTTGTGATATGGAGGCTTTAGGCTTGTGGGGGAAAAGGCTTTTTTGCTTGAGATCAAGATTGAGTTTTTTTGGGCAAGTAATTGATGTGGGCCATTAAGCTTGTGAAAATGATTGAGGCTTTCAATTTTGTAAGATAGATGTGGGCTTTCAGTCTTGTCAGAGAGATGTTGGGCTTCTAAGCTTGTTTGGAGAGAAGGCCGAGGAGGGTGGGGGTAGTAGGGGGGTATGGATCTGAGAGGTGTTTAAGTGTGATGTTATAAGAGAGGTTGGAGTGTGTTTAAATGTAAATGCAAAGGTGAAGAATTCAAGCTGTTAAATTGATCAACATTTTAACAATTATTTTCATTAAAGTACGGCAAGCATTTAAAATATAGAACTGCTCATCAAATACCTAAGTTACAATCTCTGATTTACAAACTGAAGTTTCGATTGAACCGGCCCTAGGAAATATCGACTTCACCAGGTTGCTAATAACTTGATGTAAATAAAACGGCAGAAAAAAAATCTAAAATAAGGTTCATCCGATGGTCGATGGCCTGAATTAGTGAGCGATTGCTTCTGCGAAGATTCGCTGCAGCTCAAAGACCCCAGGAATGGATTATTTATAAAGCATGGAATTGATCGACCAAAAGGCAGGGTCGTGATGAATGAGGGACTAATTGTGTGCTTCAGTGACGGGCTGCATGTGAGAAATTGTGACCCGGTGGTGAGTGCGCTGGCATGCATGAACGTGCATTCACATGTGCTCACTCACAGACCGTCGCCATGTAGGGGGGGGGTGACGTCACGGTTGGTTGGTGTGTTGGTGGGTTCAAGGGTTTATTTGTTGGTTGGCGTGAGGGAGGCTTTTAAAGTTTAGGGTATATTTGGTGGGTGACTCAAAGTTTAGGGTTGGCGTGTGGGTGGGGTCAGCGAGAGTTGGGGGGGGGTTATTATTTGGTAATTTTTTTTTTCTGAATTTTCAACGTGTGTAAGGTTTATTTTTTGAGGGGTTTATATTTCAAGATAATTAAAGTATGAGCTTATGACATTTCATTTACTGTACAGGGTCCCAAGTATGTAGGGTTGGGTTACAAGCACGGAGGGTTGGGTTATAAGTATGAAGTGTTGTGTTACAAGCATGGAGGGTTGGGTTATAAGCATGCAAACCAGGTTCTAAGTTTGGACGGCGTGTTAGAAAAGCTTACATTTTGGACCGCCAGCGAGGTGTGTTTGTCCGTGTTTTGTCGTCACAGCCTCTGTCTGAGATGATTCAATTTTATGCCTAACCACCACGAAGCCGCGAAACCAGACGTAATCAACCTAATTAAATTTTCTTCATCTACATAATTAACACAAGTTTACGAAGCCGCAATGGGAAGATGCTAATTTTTTTTCAACGCTAATGACACATTGAGTACTTTATGCATCACTAATTTCAGTTGTTTTAAAATTATTTAAAAAAAAAAAAACTTGGTTGATACTTTTAAAAATATAGATATACTTGTATAGGAAACTAGAAAATGTAGATATAATTGTGTACACATATATAGGAAACTTTATGTAGATATACTTATGCACACACATATAGGAAATATAGGAAACTTTAGAAAATGTACATATAGGCCTACTTGCGCACACACATATATGAAACTAGAAAATGTATATATACTTGTGTACACACATACAGGAGACTTTAGAAAATGTAATTTTAACTGTGAACTAACTTAAACGAGCCTAGATTTTTGTTGCAAGAGATATCTCTCTGTCAGCTGATATGGAGACTTAATTAAATGATTTGTGTGATTAACGGTTAATAGGGCTAATTCAATGCTTTTGTAGACCATTTGACAAAGCAATTATAATATTTGCCTTTATGTTATTGATTTTGTTTTTTTCCCCAATTAGATGTTATTAACTTCGAGGTGTCCCACGTCCTTGCCTCTCCCGCCTCATGTTCCAACTGATCGAATTTAAGGGACCCATATGAAATGGAGACTTTGCACCAAACGAAACGTGTGGAACTTTTATGAGATTCAGTTCCAAATTTTTAAGAAGCTGAATAACGTAAAACATGTAGGCAGGTACAAAGTAAGTAATGATTCATCCTTATGCCAAGCGACCCATTGGCAGATGAAGTAGTTTACATGTTTCTTGACTTCGGCGTATGAAGGGATGGTCCTAGGACCTTTGACCACAGGTGCTTTGACCATAGGGGGTTTGACCATAGGGGGTTTGACCACAGCGGAGCTTTGACCATAGGGGCTTTGACCATAGGGGGTTTGATCACAGCGGGCCTTTGACCATAGCGGTGCTTTGAACATAGGGGGTTTGATCATAGGGGGTTTGACCATAGGGGGTTTGACCACATGTGTTTTCTCAGCAGAGGGTCTTTGATCACAGGTGGTCTATCAACTGGTGTTTGATCAAAAGCGCTGTGTCCGGCTTTGATCATAGGTGTCTTGTCCACATAGGGTCTTTGATCTCAGGTGTTTTGTCCACATAGGGTCTTTGATCTCAGGTGGTTTGTCCAATGCTGTCCATGTATCGTAAGGATTTATTTTAAAAGTTGCTAAATTATATTTTAAATTTCGACATGATGTAATAATATGGTCAAACAGATGTACTGACATATATGCGTGCTATAGCACATCTGTCATTTAGTTAACCATTTTATGTATTACATCTTTGACTATATTGTTGGCAAGTTTTGTATCATTTTTTATCCTTTATATATGCTATGTATTTTCAAGTACTTCTACATCATTTATTTGTGAAACTTGTTATATGTCGCATTATTTGTGCTTCATTTATATTTAAAATAAATCTATGAGGTCTAGCACCAGCCTTTATGTGGAGACTAAAATTTAGTTCTTGGCTTTTTTTAAATACATGTTAATTTCTATTAACGTACTCACAGGAAACATGTATAAAATCGTGTTAATTGTATCACACCTATGATCAAAGCCGGACACAGCGCTTGTGATCAAACACTCGTTGACAAACCACCTGTGATCAAAGACCCTCTGCTGAGAAAACACCTGTGGTCAAACCTCCTATGGTCAAACCCCCTATGATCAAACCCCCTATGGTCAAAGCACCGCTATGGTCAAAGGTCCGCTGTGGTCAAACCCCCTATGGTCAAAGCCCCTATGGTCAAAGCTCCGCTGTGGTCAAACTCCCTATGGTCAAACCCCCTATGGTCAAAGCACCTGTGGTCAAAGGTCCGCTGTGGTCAAACCCCCTATGGTCAAACCCCCTATGGTCAAAGCACCTGTGGTCAAAGGTCCGCGCACCGAAGGGATAATGTGGTCAACACTATGCCCAGCCGTCTTTACTTTCTGTAACATGAGTTTGGTTCCCATCAGAGCTGGATGGACTTAGGGAAATTATACTGACTTGAACCCGGAATTTGAGATTTTGGGTTAGCAGTCGTGCACTCTACCGGTAGGCCACGCCGTAGGCAAATGATTTTATTTAAACTAATATGAAACACTAAAAACAAACCAGTGTTGACTTCACTTGGTACCCTAGCAGATTCTGTAAAGACCTAAATTTTGGAGCCCGCCCAAACTGCCTGGTTTCCGTAGTTGGCCTTCACATCGACAGGCTGGTACCTTCCCAAAAATGTGGCGTTGGTTTCATCATTGATGGTGTTGTCTTCAAAAAAATTGTTGTGTTGTGTATTTCAATTTCAGTCACTAAAATGCTGAAAATATTTTTAGCAAACAAAAACAAACTTGTTACAATTTATAATAAGTATCAGTAGTAACTATGGATTTAAAAGTGAACAATTTTCAAACAGCCACTAGACGAAATAATTTCCGATCTGTACTCGCAAGTTAATGAGACGCCGATTGGACAAATTAAAAACAATGTTTGAATGTAGATGGGAAATAACTTGATTGTGGTTGCACCTGATTAATAAATGAAATCAATGTTTAGAAATGTTTTTTAACTATAAAAAATAAAGGCAACTTTGAGTAAACAAAAGAGATTAGGACTTGTACAGATTGAGTTTTGGTGGGTCGGCGCAGTTTGTTCTTATATGGACAAAGGCTATTGGAGAAAATTCAAAATATAAAGTATGCCATAAGGCGCATAACTTGTAGAGACAATATTGGGTTCGAAGAAATCCCGTCCAACTTTACGTGTGAGAACGGAGAAGAAGAAGATGACATATTGTTTAAAATGTCATCTTTATACTAGCAGACAGAAGGTGATACTAAGCACTCTAAAACTACAAGCAAAAAAGGAACATTGTTAAAGGCAATTTTGTATCTGATTTACTCGAATATACGCGCCAAACATTACATCACGATTCTAGAACCCCATCCGTTAATAAAGAAAACTCAGAGTTCTGATCTGACACTCAAAGTTTTCGTTCATCAAGGATCGTTTTTTTCTCTCGATACAGCTCATTAGAATTCACGGAATGACGTAACACGAAATGACGAGTTGTCGCGCGCATCTGGAAGGGTCAGACTAGGGACCGGAAACGATTTAATTAAAGAATCAATTAATAAGGTATTCAGTCGCAGTAGACGGCAGTGTCTGGGGTTGTCACGTGATTAGAGATAACTCGAGGAGCTTTGATTAATACGGTAAGAGTTATCCCTAGTGCATTCCATTGGATTATATACATTATACATATATATATATATATATATATATATATATATATATATATATATATATATATATATATATATATATATATATATATATATATATATATATATATATATTTAGAGAGAGAGAGAGAGAGAGAGAGAAAGAAAGAAAGAGAAATGTAGAGAGATTGTGTTTGTGAGAAAGAGAAAGAGAGATAGAGCGATAGAGCAGTATTTCTTCCAGACTATTTTCTCCGGGGGGGGGGGGGCACTTGATATTTTGGGGGGGGGGGGTGTGGACACTGGTAAAAGTATGTTTTCTGAATAAATTCCATTTCATTCGGGTTTCAGGGCGGTAGACTCATCCTGTGGGGCTCCATCCGCCCCCCCCCCCCCCCATCTGAAAGATGTCTGTAAGAAAGTATGCGATAGATAGAGAAAGTATGCGATAGATAGAGAAAGTATGCGATAGATAGAGAAAGTATGCGATAGATAGAGAAAGTATGCGATAGATAGAGAAAGTATGCGATAGATAGAGAAAGTATGCGATAGATAGAGAAAGTATGCGATAGATAGAGAAAGTATGCGATAGATAGAGAAAGTATGCGATAGATAGAGAAAGTATGCGATAGATAGAGAAAGTATGCGATAGATAGAGAAAGTATGCGATAGATTGCCAGAAATGTTATCCATGTCTTCATCCGCTGAAATGTAATTTGAGATTAAATTATATTTATATTAACTATGTTGTTGGTGTAAATGACAACTATTTACAATGTGCATGAAGACGAACCTGCCTTAAAGTCGTCTAGAATAATCCAAACCTACAGTTAGCCTATTTCTAGCCGACTACTAACAAAGTAGCAAACGAAAGCTAACAAATGCAGAGAATACATCTAACAAACAACCAGACAAATCCTAAAAAACAGTTAAATGAGTCCAAATATAAATAAACAAGGGACACACAAACAAAAGCCTAGCAGACACATCATCGAATTTCCATCAGACACACAGATAAAGCCTTAAAGACACAGGGACAAACCCCTAACAAACACATTGGTGACCCCCCCCCCACACACACACATAATTTTACAAACAATAACCAACACACACGATCATCGTACACACTCCTCGCATAACACACAACTTACAAGCCAGCCTCTCTACACATAAAGCCCCCACAAACCAACCATTCTACATATAAAGCCCCCACAAACCAACCATTCTACACATAAAACCCCCACAAACCAACCATTCTACATATAAAGCCCCCACAAACCAACCATTCTACACATAAAACCCCCACAAACCAACCATTCTACATATAAAGCCCCCACAAACCAACAATTCTAAACATAAAACCCCCACAAGCCAGCCTCTCTACATATAAAACCCCCACAAACCAACCATTCTACACATAAAGCCCCCACAAACCAGCCATTCTACACATAAAGCCCCCCCCCCCCCCCAACAAACCAACCATTCTACACATAAAGCCCCCACAAACCAGCCATTCTACACATAAAGCCCCCCCCCCCCCAACAAACCAACCATTCTACACATAAAGCCCCCACAAACCAACCATTCTACACATAAAGCCCCCCCCCCCAACAAACCAACCATTCTATACATAAAGCCCCCACAAACCAACAATTCTACACATAAAGCCCCCACAAACCAACCATCCTACACATAAAACCCCCTCCCCCTACCACTAACAGACACCCATCCAGCACATGAACCCCCCCCCCTCCCCTCCCAACCCACCCAAGCCACTGACCACCCTCCCCTTAGCTCACCCTTCATCAAAAATCAATAGCTCTGTGCCTATTCCCTGTACGCGGTATCTACGTAGGTACCAATCAATATCAACACGCAATGTGGTACAGCGCAGGGCCGGCTACTCTATCATTCGATGGCGTAAGTTCCCTCCCCTGTTAGTCCATCTTAATCAATACAAAGTTCCATTGCTCACTACATTAGTGAAGATGTGTTGCACATTTTACAGCCCAATATTAGCGAGTTTGTGCTGGTCAAGTTTATTCAAAATATTTTGTTTCTTAGTAATTTAGGATTAAGGTGAGGGGATGGGGATAATGGGGTTTGGTGGGTGGGGATATAGGGTTTTGTGGTTGGGGGTATGGGGTTTGGTGGGTGGGGATACGGGTTTGGTGGGTGGGGATATGGGTTTGGTGGGTGGGGATACGGGTTTGGTGGGTGGGGATATGGGGTTTGGTGGGTGGGGTATAGGGTGTGGTAGGTGGGGTTATGGGATTGCTGGGTGGGGATATAAGTTGTGGTGGGTGGGGATATGGGATTTGGTGGGTGGGGATATGGGGTTTGGTGGGTGGGGATATGGGATTTGGTGGGTGGGGATATGGGGTTTGGTGGGTGGGGATATGGGATTCGGTGGGTGGGGATATGGGGTTTGGTGGGTGGGTGTATGGGATTTGGTGGGTGGGGATATGGGGTTTGGTGGGTGGGTGTATGGGATTTGGTGGGTGGGGATAATGGGGTTTGGTGGGTGGGTGTATGGGATTTGGTGGGTGGGGATATGGGGTTTGGTGGGTGGGTGTATGGGATTTGGTGGGTGGGTGTATGGGATTTGGTGTGTGGGGATATGGGGTTTGGTGGGTGGGGGTATGGGATTTGGTGGGTGGGGATATGGGGTTTGGTGGGTGGGTGTATGGGATTTGGTGGGTGGGGATAATGGGGTTTGGTGGGTGGGTGTATGGGATTTGGTGGGTGGGGATATGGGGTTTGGTGGGTGGGGGTATGGGGTTTGGTGGGTGGGTGTATGGGATTTGGTGTGTGGGGATATGGGGTTTGGTGGGTGGGGGTATGGGGTTTGGTGGGTGGGGATATGGGGTTTGGTGGGTGGGGATATGGGGTTTGTTGGGTGGGGGTATGGGGTTTGGTGGGTGGGGATATGGGGTCTGGTGGGTGGGGATATGGGGTCTGGCAGCAATGGTAGAAGGTTGGGGTGAAATCTATTTCACTATAGCCCCAACAGTGTGGTTCGAACCCTCAGCCATGATAATACGTGTGATGGCCGCTTTATAATGCTTAAGGAAGTTCAAAGGTTATAGTGCTCAACAGTTACGATGAGACTAGGTTTAGAATGCCATTATAATTTTGTTTTAAATAAAATCGAAATGGATACATTTTATAGTAAAATGAAAATGTTTTTTTCAAACGATGAAACAATTTATTCTGTTTAAATTTTGCAAAGCGAAATTAATTGGATTAAATGATTGCATTAGTTTTTATGTCTTGATGAAATAAATTAATTTCACTAATATATAAATGCAATCGTTTTGGATATTTATACTTTAAACAATATAAAGCTTTAAACATTTGAATATAAGCAAAAACGCTCACATTTAAAATTTTACTGTCATCATATTGAACGTTAAAGGAAGATTTGTTTTAGTTATATTTTCCTAACCTTTATTTTATATATAAATCGACGTGTAATATTTAATGTCTCTGTAATTTGCAAACACCCCAAACCTAAAGATCCAAACCCATTACATCCCCTCCTTAACATCACCACCCTTTACATCTCCATCTTTTACATCTCCTTCCATCTTTTACATTCCCCCTTTACATCTACACCTTTTACATCTCCATCCTTTACATCTACACCCTTTATATCTCTATCCTTTACATCTCCATCCTTTACATCTACACCCTTTATATCTCCACCCTTTACATTTCCACCCTTTACATCTCCACCCTTTACATCTCCACCCTTTACATCTCCATCCTTTACATCTCCATCCTTTACATCTCCATTCTTTACATCTCCATCTTTTACATCCTTTACATCCCCATCCTTTAAATCTCCATCCTTTACATCTCCATCCTTTACATCTCCATCCTTTACATCTCCATCCTTTACATCTCCATCCTTTACATCTCCACCCTTTATATCTCCACCCTTTACATCACCACCCTTTACATCTCCACCCTTTACATCTCAATCCTTTACACCTCCACCCTTTACATCACCACCCTTTACATTTCCACCCTTTACATCTCCACCCTTTACATCTCCACCCTTTACATCACCATCCTTTACATCTCCATCCTTTAAATCTCCACCCTTTACATCACCACCCTTTACATCTCCACCCTTTACATCTACACCCTTTATATCGCCACCGTTTACATCACCACCCTTTATATCTCCACCCTTTACATTTCCATCCTTTACACCTCCACCCTTTACATCTCTATCCTTTACATCTCCATCCTTTACATCTACACCCTTTATATCTCCACCCTTTACATTTCCATCCTTTACACCTCCACCCTTTACATCTCCACCCTTTACATCTCCATCCTTTATATCTCCATCCTTTACATCTCCATCCTTTACATCTCCATTCTTTACATCTCCATCTTTTACATCCTTTACATCCCCATCCTTTAAATCTCCATCCTTTACATCTCCATCCTTTACATCTCCATCCTTTACATCTCCATCCTTTACATCTCCATCCTTTACATCTCCACCCTTTATATCTCCACCCTTTACATCACCACCCTTTACATCTCCACCCTTTACATCTCCATCCTTTACACCTCCACCCTTTACATCACCACCCTTTACATTTCCACCCTTTACATCTCCACCTTTACATCTCCACCCTTTACATCACCACCCTTTACATCTCCACCCTTTACATCTCCATCCTTTACACCTCCACCCTTTACATCACCACCCTTTATATCTCCACCCTTTACATTTCCATCCTTTACACCTCCACCCTTTACATCTCCACCCTTTACATCTCCATCCTTTATATCTCCACCCTTTACATTTCCACCCTTTACATCTCCATCCTTTACACCTCCACCCTTTACATCTCCATCCTTTACACCTCCACCCTTTACATCTCCACCCTTTACATCTCCATCCTTTACATCACCATTCTTTACATCACCACCCTTTACATCTCCACCCTTTACATCTCCATCCTTTACATCCCCACCCTTTACACTTTACATCACCACCCTTTACATCTTTACCCTTTACATCTCCATCCTTTACATCCCCACCCTTTACACTTTACATCTCCACCCTTTACATCTCCACCCTTTACATCTCCACCCTTTACACTTTACATCTCCATCCTTTACATCTCCACCCTTTACATCTCCACCCTTTACATCTCCACCCTTTACACTTTACATCTCCACCCTTTACATCTCCACCCTTTACATCTCCACCCTTTACATCTCCATCCTTTACATCTCCACCCTTTACATCTCCACCCTTTACATCTCCACCCTTTACATCTTCATCCTTTACATCTCCACGCTTTACATCTCCACCATTTACATCTCCACCCTTTACATCTCCATCCTTTACACCTCCACCCTTTACATCTCCACCCTTTACATCTCCATCCTTTACATCACCATCCTTTACATCACCACCCTTTACATCTCCACCCTTTACATCTCCATCCTTTACATCTCTATCCTTTACATCTCCATCCTTTACATCTCCATCCTTTACATCTCCACACTTTACATCACCACCCTTTACATCTCCATCCTTTACATCTCCACACTTTACATCACCACCCTTTACACTTTACATCTCCACCCTTTATATCTCCACCCTTTACATCTCCATCCTTCACAACTCCATCCTTTACATCTCCATCCTTCACATCTCCATCCTTTACATCTCCACACTTTACATCACCACCCTTTACACTTTACATCTCCACCCTTTACATCTCCATCCTTTACATCTCCATCCAGCTAATAAGGAAATGAAACATCCTAGGGCCATTACTTTAATTAATCCGTTGACCGCATTTCTTGTTTGTTTACTCGTGTGTTAGCGCGTGTGTGGAGACGTCTGTTGATTTGTTTGTTTATTTGTGTGTTAGTTCGTGTGTTTAGACGTCTGTTGATTTGTTTGTTTATTTGTGTGTTATTTCGTGTGTTTAGTCTTCTGTTACTCGCATGTTTTGTTTGATCACGTGTTTATGGATAGTTTATCCGTGTGTTTAGTCGTGTGTTTGTTTTCTTGTGTTGAGGGTCTGTTTTGTGTGTTTAGTCGTGTGTTTTTTCTCTGTTCTCCCACGTGTTTTGTGGTCTTTTTTATGTCTGATTGCTCGTGTTTACTCAGGCTGGCTATGTAAAAAAAAGTTTAGAAAATATAATATTAAAACATTTAGTTAACTTATTAAAATATATTTTCAAATTAGCAATTTGGGATAAACTGTAATCAAATTCTGGCTGCCTTTCAAATATAAGAATGTTTATATTTATAGCACATATATCTGACCTTTGGCCCTTTTAATTTGGTAGCTCCATGTTCAAAAATTAAATTAAAGAAGTTGAATTTGATAATCTCACACCTCTGATGATAAAACACATACATTCCCAAAAGATGATGTAATTCTGATAGTTTCACTTATCTTTATGAATGTTGATTAATTCTCATAGACACAATAATCGTTCTTGAAGGTTGAAGTAATTTTAATAATTTGATAAGTGTATTTCTGAATGAATTTTGATATTTTTTTTTAAAAATGTGTCTCCTGTATATAAGAATGTTGATGTAGCTTTGTTCATACGACATTCGAATACTAGAAAGATATTCATGAGAAGTAGTAGAGAAGGTTTTTCACGACTAAAAGACGTTAAATAACCTGAATCGTAGAATACTCTCTTGAACTTAATTTTATCACAACGTCTAGCTCACCGCAAATATTTGATAGAATAAAACTTTATTATGCAGCTTTAATTTTCATACAAACACCATCTTTTTTTTACATTTATTAACAAACCTTTCGTTAAAGTGTCTTACAACGCTTACACAATACATCTTTACATGCTTTTTGTTATTTTTTCCAAAATATTTATGCGCTTAACCCTACATCAACATAATCTTAAATAGGCAATATTTAAAATAGGTTCTTATTAAATGTTGCATACATCTCTACATTAATATCTAACATCAGTTACACCTGTATCTTGCACTATACACACATCTACACACCACATCTAAATATAACTCGCACAACCAATGTACCATCATTTACATCCGACATCATACACACATCATACACACATCAACATACCACTTGTAAAGACAACTCCCACAACTACTGTACCACCAACCCCCCTCCCCCCCCACACACACACCCACACACCCCACCTCCAGCAACATTTCCCACACAAACAACAACTGCATCAATCAAACCCCTCAGAACCTCAGCACTACAAACGACTAATCGAAAATCAATTCATCTTAATCAGAACACCCCAAGCATCAAATCTTTTCTTCCTTTCTTGAGGCTCGTCTGTTACTTTGCACCAGTGACTTTGAGTTTTTGTATCGAGATAACATCCCAAAGTTATATCACAGTGACGTCGTGGGGTCAGGGGTTACCAGGTGCGGTAACTCTGGGTGCCGCCCCCGTTTTTCTATGTCAGGTGTTGTTACGTCATGCCATGTGATAGAGTTAATTATCTTTGTTTGAAAAAGTAGCTGTTTATTGCCTCAATCATAGTGCTGACTACACCATTTCTTCAGATACCGAGGTAAAAAATACATGAACTCTACTTCATCTGCCCAAAGAATCACTACGGATCAAACGGAATCTTGAATTTACTTATCATTACCCAACCC